>NW_014577145.1:372117-401540 GCF_000485595.1 Priapulus caudatus | reverse complement strand
GTGGAAATATGAAAGATGATAGATTTTGTATCAGTGGAAATATGAAAGATGATAGATTTTGTATCAGTGGAAATATGAAAGATGATAGATTTTGTATCAGTGGAAATATGAAAGATGATAGATTTTGTATCAGTGGAAAGCGGAGAGATGATAGATTTTGTATCAGTTGAAATCAGGGAGATCATAGATTTTGTATCAGTGGAAATCGGAGAGATGATAGATTTTGATCATCTTTCATATTTCCACTGATAATTTCCACTGATACAAAATCTATCATCTTTCATATTTCCACTGATACAAAATCTATCATCTTTCATATTTCCACTGATACAAAATCTCCAGGGAGCTGATGGCTTCTGTACCACTGGAAACCAGCTAGGTAGATGAGCGCTTTCCTGTCAGTAAACAACCAGATGAATGCTTGCTTTTGTCTTCGTCCAACTTGAATCGATACCTAAACATGCGTCAATGTTGTAGTCATCGTCAGCACAACCAGGATGTGCAGCTGACTAATGATAGTAGGATCATGGAGCAGTTCCAGGACCCAAAGGGCTCTTCCACATCTAAGCCTGTCAATTTCGGTGAGATACACAGCGATGCACATATAGCTTTGTACATTGCCCTAAAGTATATACTGGTGAAGATAATAGAAACCAATGATTAATATGCTTTGCGTGATTATTATTCTTGCAGTTTTGTCTGCAAAATTATATTTGCCTTCATCACATTAATTGTAGTCATCAAATTGTGCTGAGTAAGTTTTGTAGACCAGGCGTATTGTGTAGCGATTCAGTCTGTCACCATCAATCGTATGTCGTCTGGGTGTGTGAATGTACTTCTCAGGAAGTCAGTCTTTGGTTGTGATGACGAGTGTATGCCTTCAGCCATGTGTGTCTTGTGTTTGTATGAATTTTATATAAGTATATTCACCTGCAGGGGTAGAAATAAGGAGAAAAAAAGAGATGGTCCACAGGACCATCTAGTTTGAAATTCAGATGGTCCTCCTAAATTTTAGATGGTCCTCGTAAATTTGAAATTGTTCTGTAAAAGTGATGCGGCATGCAAGCGTAAGAAAGAGATTTTACATGGTGATAAAATGGTTTAATTATTCACTTTACAGTAATTGTTTATTCACTTTAATAGTATATTCGAACGTGGAAACTTTAATGAAAATTACCCTAAAATGGGACCAAAATATTCAATGGTCCGTCGGACCATTGACTTTGAAAATCTGATGGTCCTCCTGATTATTTGATGGCCCCGGACCAGCGGACCATCGCTTATTTCGACCCCTGACCTGGATGCACAAACTTGGTCTACACTCGTTCTATACCTTTTTTTGGTATTTTGACGCTATAGTATATTAATGGTATGTTTTTCTGCTCATTTACTGTGAGCCTCGCGAATATTTGCACTCTTTGTGCCCAATAGCGAAACTGGATTAAGCATAAATGTTTGTTTTCCTGCAGATTTGCGTCCAGGCACCAGTGTGACAGAGTATGATGCGACCATCAGGAGAGACGAGGTGAAAACACCACACTGGCTCCTCTGGTAGACCTGCTAAAAGATGTTGCAACTCCAGTGGTGAATTTTCAGTTGTCTGAGGTTGAGATGTATACTACTAGGCATATCAGAGTCTTAGCATCGAAGTCTTTTACTACCAATATTTGGAAATAGCTTGTGGTCAATGTTTGTTGCCCGTTTGACATTTTTTCATGAAAATATCACTATAAAATTAGTACTGATTTTTCGAGTTAACATTTCTCATAGATATGCTTATTTGGCAATGGTAATAACTGTTATAACATTTTGAAATTGTCATTTGGGTATATCTAGAATGACCAGTTTGATCTCACTCAAATATTACAAGGCACAATTAACTCACTATAGTGTCCTTAAATAATAACTACTCTTTGATCTTACTTTTGTTAGTCACGTGCGTGAACTTTTTTATGATAACATTGGCAGTATGAGAAAGCGTTCGTTGATATTCCATCAACTTAGATTTATCTTAGGGTTACACTATGTATTTTCAACAGCTTTCAGACTGAACCAATTTTAGTTCATTGGAGTTTATCCTACAGTCGACATGCAGTTAGCATATCGTACAGTATTTTTGTCAGATTACTCCAACTTTCTCTCTAACTGCATAGGATTTTATTATGTTCGTTTATTTTTATTTTTTATAATTTATATAAGCCAGTCTTCAGACCTGAATCTCTTAAAATAATATTTGAGTACTAAAATGTGTGGAAGCCCAAGCTCTACCTGTACAACTTGAGATGGTTTTGTGCAGAGATGGGGATTTTTATAAAACATATCAGTTTCTTTATTTGTGTTGTGTAGTTCGAACAGAATTTCTCCTGAAAACTCTTGTGTTCTGTCAATTCCCACGTAACCTGATCAACCTTACGTATGAACATTATTTATAAGAATGCAATTATGTTAGTACACACAGAATATCTCAGTGGGATATACCAGACATTTCCAGTGGAATATTGAGTCTGTGTACTCTGTATAAAAATGTCAATATTATGTGATGGGCGGGAGCGTGACTTTAAATCTGATGTGATACATGTCAAAGTGTGACTTGCATGCCGTCCAACCTTAACTAGGTTCTTGTTAATTATATGACTATAGTGGTTTGTGTGGATGGTGTTACCTAAGAGCTAACTGAAAGAGGAACATGTGAAATTTAATAATTCCAAAATGGAAATCTTGAGTTGTTTTTCCCCGATACACGTATTAAATAATTTCATCCACTGTATTATTGGAATATTGGATCAGCAAACGGTGTGAGCAGTTGAAATTTTGTTGTAAATACGTCAGTATGAATTGTTGGTTGTGATCTTGGCGTTTTGTAAATAATTTACATCCAAAAATATATTCATACTAAATATTGCTGTTGGTTTGTTATATGCTGCATCGCTCATATATTGACAAACTGTCGCAGTACGCCTTGTAAAGTTTTACATTTCAATTAAATAATGATAAACTTGATCTAGGCATGAATGGTTTAGACATGTTCCATGTACGCACTGCATAATACTACTGTGTTCAGTGTCTGCTGTGCAGCAGTTACATAGGTCATTAATATGCCATTGTTGAGTAAGTCGTACTGCATGTCAAGTTTATCGTCAGTCATATCAGATTTCAGTCATCCTACTCTCTTGTCCTCCGAGAGAGAGAGAGAGAGAGAGAGCGATAGAGATGGAGAGCCTGTCTTTCCCTACATTGCCCTTCAGCAATATTCGTTGTTCATTATGAAAACAGCTTTTGTTTATAAGACCTTGTCGGCTAGCTATCCGCTGTAGTATCTATATAGCTGACGGGTGCACTCTCTGTTATATCTCGCGCTCTTTCTCCCGTTCTCTGTCTCTCTTTCTCTCGCTCACTCCCTCTCTCGCTATCTCTCCCCCCTCTCTCTCTCGCGCGCTCTCTCTCCCTCCCCCTCTCTCGCGCTCTCTCTCTCTCGCGCTCTCTCTCCCTCCCCCCTCTCTCTCGCTCTCAGAGAGAGATAGAGAAGGGGGAGAGAGAGAGAGAGAGAGAGAGAGGAGAGGAGAGGAGAGAGAGAGAGAGAGAGAAAGGGTCCTCATGTCGTCCTCCTCGTCTATCCACGCGATGGTCAAACGACAGTATATGAAGACATGTAGGCGTCGACACGGACACAGATCCGATGCTCATATAGTACGGTACCAGATTCACAATAAGCAGTGATCGCGCGCACCTGTGTTCCTAGGTAGCACCGTCTACCAACAGCGCACATGCAGACATCGGTGAAATTCATGCACTGCGTGTAAGGATAATTGTCATTTTTCATCCACAATCTTATTAAAGGTAACTACTAATTTAAATTACAGCGATATTGGACAAACCTAGTAATGAAATGTACTCTCTAATTGAACTTTTCTTTGATTACAAGATTGCTCTGTCATTTCAATTTAATCATAGGTACCAATGGCAGCCCACATCTTGCTCGTTAGCACTCGCATGCTCATACATGAATACATAAAATAATGCTTATGCTTATGGCTTCTTTCCTAGTTCAAAGTTTCAAGACTAGAAATGGCAATGGAGCAATTAGCATGTTTTCATTAGTGTGGGTTCATCATGCCTGTGCCACATTATGTAAATAAATTATTATCAGTAGACCTGTGTTTGAGAATAGGCTAGCGCCCTATCATCTAGAGCTCAAAACTCCTACGACACTCGCTCCCGTCCTTTCCCCTGCTTCCCTTGTCCCTCTCTCAGCCTCCTCCGTCTTCTTCCGCCCTCAGCTATCTTCCCTGCCGCCTTTTCTCAGTTTCCCACCCCTCTCTTTCAGACAGCTATATTAAGCAGTTTTCTTCAGTCCGTACTATACGCCTGAAATGGTGCTCGCGCAATGTCATATGCGCAATATCTCCCGATAAGAATAATATTTTGCGAAGATATGCATGGTATATGCAGCGGGGATCTTACATGCAAGGTGTGCTTCCTATTTCTGACGTGAGGTCTACTGATGAAATTTTATCATAGAGATCTATGCTAGGATAACCCCTTTACATTTTAAATTTATAATGTTGGCAAAATATTCTTCTTCTCGGGAGATATTGCGCATGCGCGAGCACAGTTTCAGACGTGCAGTATGGCCAAAGGAAAAGTACGTAAATATAACTTGCTGAGAGAGATAGGGGTGGGAAACCGAGGGAAGGTGGCGGGGAAGACAGTCGAGGGGCGGTGGAAGGAGAAGGAGGCTGAGCGTACGACAATGGAGACAAAGGGAAGAGCGGGCGGGGATAAAGTAGGGGTTTTGCACCATACAGGCTAGGGCGCTCTCCTTATATAAACACAGGTCTACTGATAAGAATTTATAACAGAAACCTATGTTGAGATATCCCCTGACCATACTAAATGCATTTTCATCCCAAAATAAAACTCCTCTGGTGAGATATTGCGCATGCGCTAAAACAGTAACGTAGCCAGGTTATGTACTTAATGGTATATGCAGCGGGGACCTTACATGCAAGGTCTGCTTCCTATTTCTGAAGTGAAGTCTACTGATGAAATTTTATCATATAGATCTATGCTAGGATAACCCCTTTCATTTTAAATTAATAATGTTTGCAAAATATTTTTCTTCTCGGGAGATATTGCGCATGCGCGAGCACCGTTTCAGACGTGCAGTATACGGCCAAATGAAAAGTACGTAAATATAGCTTGCTGAGGGAGAGAGGGGTGGGAAACTGAGGGAAGGTGGCAGGGAAGACAGTCGAGGGGCGCTGGAAGGAGAAGGAGGCTGAGCCTGCGACAATGGAGACAAAGGGAAGGGCGGGCGGGGATGAAATAGGAGGTTTGCGCCCTACAGGCTACAGGCATAATGTTTGCAAAATATTCTTCTCGGAAGATATTGCACATGCGCGAGCACCGTTTCAGACGTGTAGGACGGCCTAAATAAAAGTACGTAATATAGCTTCCTGAGGGAGAGAGGAGTAGGGGACGGAACGAATGCGGTAGGGAAAATGGCTGAGGGGCGGTGGAAGAAGAAAGATGCTGAGTGTGGGACAAGGGAGGCCAGGGGAAGGGCGGGCGAGGATGAAGTAGCAGTTTTGCACCCTACAGGATAGGGCGCTCTCCTTGTTATAAGCACACGTCCACTGATAGGGATTTATTACAGAATTCGATGCTGAGATATCCCCTGACCATACTAAATGCATTTTAATCACAAAATCTATCCCCCCTGGTGAGATATTGCGCATGCGCTAAAACAGTAACAGGTTATATACCTATGTTATACACTGACTGGTATATGCAGCGGGGACCTTACATGCAAGGTCTGCTTCCTATTTCTGAATTGAGGTCTACTGATGGAATTTTCTCATATCAATATATATATGCTAGGATGATCCCTCTTCATTTTAAATTCATAATTTTTGCAAAATAATTATTATCTTTTTGGGAGATAGTGCGCATGCGCGAGCACCGTTTCAGGCGTGCAGTAGCGCCTATACGACCTAAATAATATAGTGCGTAATATGCGATATGAATATAATATATATATTATGAATGTACATATATCTATCACAGATATCAATAGCTACTGGAGAGCTAGCGAGCGCGCGCGTACTAGCCTTACATATTACAAGTCCTACGTTAAATCCATGTGCATGCATGTAGGATTGGATATGGAATGACAAGATTCTGGAACTCGAGACTAGTAAATCCTTTCAATATCCCCTACATAGGGCACCTAGCAGCAGTATACGGCCGCGGTGCCTGTATTTTATAGTTAGGCTATCAATCGGGAGTCATTTTTTATACTTTTATTTTTTTCATTTAGTGGAGACAAGCACAAAATAATAATATTATAGAAGGCCGGGGCCCATAATTATGCAGAAGCACATGTTCTAAAACCTAGGGGCATTTGATATTGTGTTCTGTGCTAGTGTCAAACACACACATCGTTAAATATTATAATCCTTCGAAAAGTGTGGGGCGGCGTGTCCCCCGTGTCCCCATGGCATTTGCGACAATGTGCAGGAGTGAATAAGATACATACATCATACACATTGCGACGTGATATGTACTTAATATGCGTGTATTTATACTCACGCGTGGGTCTACAGAACACATATATAGCGATATTATTGTATATATTTGAGTAATTTGAGTGAGAAAGCCACATCTTGAACCAGTCATGCATGAAATCTAAGAACCATACAGCTATATAGCTGTCTTTTCCCCAGAGTTCTGCAGCGCCATGTAACAGCTAGAGTGTGCATAATATAACGTGTTATATAGTGTGCATAACTGCATATATAGTGTGCATAATATCAGGAGTAAGATAATATAGAATTCTATATTATCTTACTCCTGATAATATAACACGTTATATTATGCACACTCTAGCTGTTACGTACATGGCGCTGCAGAACTCTGGGGAAAAGACAGCTGTATGGTTCTTAGATTTCATGCATGACTGGTTCAAGATGTGGCTTTCTCACTTAAATTACTCAAATATATTGCTCTTGGTCTAGTAGGCCCCTACGTGGTTTATACGTAAAGACCGATGATATGGTAAATAAATGTTTATTCATCACGCACGCTTACATGCCGTCTATTAATAGGCCATCGTGTATGACAATTAATGGAGTAAAAATACACAGGTAACCTACGCCGCATACACAGGTATGCCAATTTCTCTTTAGTATAATAGGATATTATAATTATTTAATTTATAAAAACGCCCATATGAGTTTTTTCATAATTGAAAACGTTTAGATGAACCCATGAACACCAGTGCAAAACTTCTGTGACGTAAAACTTCGATCTAAAATGGCGCGTGTGGCGTCATAACTACACGACCAATTCGCTTCATCGCCTTGTATGTCCATAGATCATACCTGCAGCTTGACCTGCACATCTATGACCTGCAGGAGTCTCATGTACGTGTCTAGTGGTCTGTATATATTTCTATGATACAAACCAGAGCAAACACATGATGTGTTTGTGTACATCTATGGTACATTTATCATTTAACCCTAGAACCATAGAATAACTTCTAGCATAGCCTAAAAATAACCAAGATAAGTTATTCTTTGTCTATGCTTATCATAGATGCTCAGGTGAAGATTGGCATTCCTTCTTCCACAGCCCCTTGTGGCTTGGCACAGTTTCAAGTTTCAGGTTTCAAGAAGAGTAAAAGAGCAAACCGCTTCGCTCTTTTACTCTTCTTGAAACTTGAAACTTGAGCCTCCAAGGGCCTGTGCTTCTGTAAGAAGTTCTTGCTTGATTGATGATGGTGCCTAGTTGTTTTACTCGTCACTCGATCATTTTAAGCCGCGAGCATTGCTTTCGACACGCACTAGCTCTAGTACTAGCTATAGCCCGCTTACATTAACTGACCCTCAAGAGCCTCGATCAAGGGCCTTTTGACCCTCAAGAGGAGGGTTAAACATGGATTCCTGAACTGCCTCAATGACGTCACAGTGTTGTCATATTCATGGCACATCCATAATCTAGAAACCCAATAATCCTGGATAGCCGAACGCGTACAGCACAGGCGTCACGGCTCAAAACAAAGGTCGTTGGATTGAATCCCATCTGATTTTTTATTATTTACCTGTTTTCTGTATTTTATTATCTTTATCCATTTAACTATTTTTTTCCAATTAACACAAATATTTACATGATTTATTTAGAACAATTTAATAACAACAAAGAATTTTTACAACAATTAATTTATTTTTAGCTCACCTTGACATCGTTAAGCTGAGCTATTGCCATGGGTCGTCGTCTGTCGTACGTCCGTCCGTCCGTCCGTCCATCCTTCTGTCCGTCCTTCCGTCAACATTTGGCTACGGTCAACGATAACTCAGGAACCGTTTGACCCACATGTTTGAAATTGGGTATAGTTGTTACTGCTATGCTCCCATATTGAACGTCCTATTTTGGAGCACGCCAGTCGACGTACTTTCGAGCCACGGCAATTTTTTGGCAAAAATGGGAATTGCCATTAGTCAGTTCAGGTTCAATGGATTTTGCTAATTTTTGGTATGTAAATGAATAAGGGCTAGGGGTTTTGATATTTAAAAAAAAATTATGTAAATTTGGTAGGTTTTGGCAATTATATAGCATATTATATAGACACGCAGATAACAGTCTGTGGTGTCACACTCGTCTGGTTCGTTTTACATGATTTCATTGACAATATCTTTAATGCAAAATTGGTATTTCCTCTCCACCCTGCCGATAAAACGTCTATATTAGAGTAAAGTTTTACAAAACATGTCGGAACGCAGCATAACCTATTTATTTCGAACACCATCGCGAAGAAACATCAAAGCGGTTATAGCGCCATCTACCGTCACAAATTGTGATTCATTTTGGGTTATAAATTATTATTGCGATATACAGATGGCAACCGTGTGCTACCGCCTAGAAAAACTCATACGAAGTAAACACTTGCATACAACCAATTAACCTTTGACAACAGTTGTGTTATGGGCAGGGAAACACCATTGTCACGTGGTATATAGCAGCTACGTGGAATAAGCGTATCCTCTCAATCTTACACGTTACACATCGGGAGCTCCGCTTTTAGGCAGTGCCTAAATCTGAATATTATAAAAACGTTAATTAAATGACGATCATTTAGGTGTAACGCCATCACTCGCCCACATCTCAGACTTTCACATCTCAAACATTTATTTTCACATAAAAAATTACACATAATTATCAAGAGTATATAATGGGAGTTCTCCCATATATACTCTTCGTTTCTATAATGTACGTCGATGGTTGCTCAATTAAAACTGACTTCTTTTCACTCACTCATTTGTGTCCTTTTTTGTGGTGAGCTACAGTGTCATTGACACTTTCATTTTTTAATAGGGTTATTTTTTATTAGGGTTAGGGTCACAATGCACCATAAAACAGGAGTTTCACGCACACGATTTGTATCAACCAATGGGATTGGGGAGGTATGCAGAATGCAGAAGGTTGCTGAAATGATGTGTACGCAACTGCGTATCTGCGCATATCTGCGCCTAACAAAGGTGTCACTATGCACGACTTAAATGTTACGTTTATAACCGTAGCAACAGACCTCAGATGAGCCCAGACGCTCTGCGGCTCTTGTTAATATTTATCACACTGCCATATTTGTCATCCTAGGACTATTTGAAGCCTGCAATATATTATGGGGAAAAATAAGAGGAAGCAGTGGAAAGGGCAGAAGAAAGTTGGAGGATCTGCCAAGTCTGCAAGAGATGAGAGACCAGCTACCAGAAAAATGGATGGTTCCTATTTTGAAAATCCTGGGAAAAGTGGTCTACTCAATGCTGATGAAGAAGACTCGGTAGTTGATGAGGAATGCCTTGGTATATCCTATTTAATTTATGTTTAATACGTCTTTGTTATTATTATTTGTGTTTGGTGGTGGTTTACTCATTAGGTGGGTATGTGTGATGTATCCTGTGCTAAAGTGTAGTAGTGGATAGTGCATGCTACCTGCTTGCTTGTTGCCTGTTTCTTTCTTCCCTCTTACACTTAGTACTTAGTGTGGTGAAAAGTGGAGCCAGGTGGCACATATCTCTCCAACCAGAAAGTATATGTTCACTAGCTGATTGTAATGTCATTGATATTATCAATCACATAGTCGGTCACATAAGTCAATCACATGGTCGACTTTCTATGTTTGGGTATCATTCTTATTCTTGCATAATATAATATACTGGCCACTAGGTGTCAGCCCATGTTAAAAAGTAAAATATAATCCGAGATATAATGTCGTACGAAGAAAGTAGGTCTTTCTTTTGTTTATTTGGCCTTCGAGGTTGAAGTATAAAGTAAGACAGACATATTGAATCACACAAAACACGTCGTTTAGTACAAGTTCAAGCAGAATTCTGTTATTTATCATGATCATTTATTGTGACAACCAATGGTCTACTTCTATCAGAATCAGAAATATCTGAAACCTTTCATCATTAGCTTCCAGGCAAACTGGTCCATCAGCAGCAGTTAACAAAGTACAAAATCTGTGGTGTCACAAGACTGCAATGCCATCAAGGAATGTTCACATTTGCAAGATAATGGTTCAATTGCAAGATAAATGTAATAATGAACTTAATTGCTAGCCCACTGTAGCAGGTTGTTTGTTTGGTAGCTGGTGGCTAGTGAGTTTGTTATTATTCAACCTGCATATATGTGTGTGTGTAGGCCTGCAGCCTAAAAAAATGTCTGAGATATATTTCTGTGTCACAGGTGCATTTGCTTCCAAGGCAATGACAGATGAAGATCAACGTAAAGCTTGCTTTCCCAGTCCAGTTGCGATGTGGGATCTTAAACATTGTGATCCAAAGAAATGTACAGGTGAGCATGTGTTATAACGTGTGTATGTAGCAGTGCACAATAATGTTTATCCATGCATTATATAAAATGCTAAAAAAAATTGTTCTAATTACATCTTTACTCTTGTGCAATAATTGTCAAGCAAGTGTGAGTCAGTTGACGTAGTTTTATATGCAAGTACATCGATCTGTTATTAAGGCAGTAGCCATATGCTGTTAAGAAATTATGACATGAACATTTGTATTTACAGGCAGGAAACTTTCCCGGCTAGGCTATGTAAGGTTGTTAAGCCTAAACCAAAGGTTCAACGGCCTGGTTTTGACACCTATAGGACAAAAATGTGTTTCGCCAAAAGACAGGTATGATGTATAGTCAAATAGATGTGTATATATAACTTGGAACGTCCTACGCCCGTCAAAAATGGTATTTATGGGCATGGTCACAAAATGTAACGTGCTTGCCCTTGGTGTCATGTGGCCAGCATATACAAGGGTAGCAACGTTATCCTTAGATTATGTTTATGAGAATCCGGTATCAGGCACCCGTAGGTTCGTTCCAGATGTCTCACATGAGCAACAACAGAATAGATCACAGAACAACACAGCAACCCAGACACACTGCACACACATTCTGCAATGTATACAGTGTATCTATATAACGAGTCTAGCTGAGATTTTGATCTGCTTGTCCAGAAACCAACTGCACACACCGGCTATTTTTCATTCCTTAGCCTTAACATACAATGGACACTAACCTGATGAGCTCGATCTTAACTTGCAAGCCACAGGTGGTAGCCATATATATACGTTGTCCAGCCTGTGTGCCTTAACTACAGCTTAATGAGTGCTTAATTTTCAAATTTAATACTCAGTAAACGATTGTGAGACCATTATTTTTAGCTTGATATATATCCTAGATAGCAATTTAATTGAGTTTCACTTGAGTGGCTGTACTATACAGGTTTAACTGTATTATATATTGATGTCCTCTGACCTCCATGTTTTTTGGCTTATATTTATAACACATAATTTATTAAAACGCTATGTTGCGTTCCAATCTCTACCAAAAATTAAGCAATAATTGATAGAATCTATAATAATAAAATGGTTATTAGGGATTTGCTCCACATACAAATGTGTGCAATTAATAATTTTCAGGGATATAGTAACAAGTCAGGGTATTGCTGTTGTTGACTGCTCTTGGGCCAGACTTGAAGAGACTCCATTCTCTAAAATGAAGGCCAATCACACGAGGTTGCTGCCGTACCTGGTGGCAGCCAACCCTGTCAACTATGGAAAGCCTTGTCAACTTTCTTGTGCTGAGGCCTATGCTGCGGCATACTATATCACAGGTATGATGTCAACATAATGTGATATATAATGGTGAGGATATAGCAACTTGGCTGTGAAAGACAAACAGGAACAATACCGATTGATAATTTTTATCTGTTTTTTCTGTCATCTACTTACATTCTTAAAATCATCCAATTACATTAAAGATATGAAATTTCTAAGTATTATGCAGATTACTGTGATTTAGTCTTTAGTATGGAAAATAATTTAAAAAATAGTCTTTTCACCGATCACCTTCACACGTCCACCCTCCCTCACTATGTACCTCCAATCTACGTGCTTTTTCCTGCATGCCTTGTTTCTAATTCTTCCCCCTTTATTCTTTTCTTTGGCTGATTCTGGTGACAATTTTCTTTTCTTTTTGAGTGAGAGGTTTTTTGAGTGAGAGGTTTTTTGCACATGGTTGTTGGTAGATGGGATGCAGTTCCCAGGTTGTTTAGACCATTGAACTAGAATTACTTAAATGTCAGTGTAATTAAGAGTTACATGGTCTGAAATTTGATGTGGTATGTATAAACATGCTAATTTTAACGTTTTAACAGCAGGTACGCATTTCCGTTTATCAAAACATTGTCTACCGGAGCGTATCTATACTATTATAAGCTCCTACTCTTCTTCTTTTGGGTTGTATAGTTTATCCTGTTTTTTATTACACAACTAAGGCTACAAAGAACTTGGGATGATCCTACTAAACAAGTTCAAGTGGGGACCAGGCTTCTTTGAACTGAACAAAGAACTGCTGGAGATATATGCTGCATGCAAAACTAGTGTCGAAGTTGTACGTGCGCAATTGGACTACTTGGCTCGCTGTCAGCAGGAGAAAGAATATAAAGGTGAGGCGCATGGCTTACACCTTATTATATAATTTGTAGCCGGTATATCTTATATTTCTGCAGTGTGGCTATGCAAAATTAGTTCAACCTAGATAAAGATGAAATGCGTATCTTTGAACACTACTATATCAAATAGAATGCCTGGAGCCTGTTGCGCCTTTCTTGAATATGGTTTTTTTTCCCATTGTGCTTTTCTCAAGTTGAGAAAGGTGCACCCGACGATATTTGCCAACACTTTATATTGTGGCAGATGATGTACACGATGTTACGTTACGTAATAGTACAGTAGTAGTGATGTCATGTCTGGAAGCAATTCTCTTTGTGCTAACTTTTGTGTTCTATGCAAACAGCTGAGCATGAGGAAGCCATAGACATGGACTTGGAGTTCTATAATCCTAACAGACTCGCATACCGTCTGCCTCCCAGCAGCAGCAGCAGCAGCAGCAGTAGTGGCAGCACCAGTTGTAGTAGTGGCAGTAGTGATGAAGAAAATGAGATTGAAGAGGTGCAAAACAACGAGGTATTGTCCGAGGAGGAAGTTGGTGAAGAAGAAGAAACGAACAGTCAGGGGACAGACGTGAAGGAATCTGAAAAGGAAGTGGCAAACAACCACATGGTAGAATCAGGGAAGGAAGAGGGAGAAGGTCATCATAGTAATACTCAGCACGAACCGAATCAGAAAGAGGAGCAGGAAGAAGTTGAGAGTAGCACCAGTGCAGGCGACAAAAATGCTCCGCTACAAACGTACGTGGCATGTGATAACAGTGATGACGATAAGACTGAACTTCAAAATTGTATGCCTTTGGAACACTGATCGTTAAAGGATGCACAAAGAAAAATTAACAACGATAGAGAGAATATGCCAGGATATCAAGAGTAATGTACATAGTGAAGACATTATCAGCAGGTGGCATGATAACAAATGTAAATTTTTTTTCGCAAAACAGTTAGGCAGTCGATCATGTTGAAATTGAGCAAATGTGCTTGTCAGAGGAAATTAAGTTTAGTTAAAGCATATTAGTTAGCTTGCATATTAGTTAAATAATTCAGATAGATAGATTTACTGTATAAAGGTTTTGCAAAACAACATACATGATGGCATCAAATGATATAAATTTTAAGTATATATTCATAATATACTAATATCTTTAAAATTTTCTTGATGAGAAATTATGTAATGTTCAGTGTAATATAAAGCTATCATGCAAAAGAATATTAGCAGAAACTATATATGGTCATATTTACATATTTACATATATAAACATGCTTCAACACCATAAATAGTTATCAGCATTGCAATTAAAATCTAAAATGAGTTGCAGAAGAACTTCTCATTCTCTGGGTAAGGCAGCTGTAAGGCATCACAAATTTTGAGAACCATCATAAATTATGTATCTTGGTCAAAATAACCATTCTTGGGGTCCGGGCCCCCATGTTGCCTTAACTGAATTTTCTGCTAACTCCGCAGGAACGCACCTCCAAATATATAATGAAAGTCAATATAAGAACTCCTTTCATAGTATGCATATTTTGCTTTACAAATATTTATTTATGAAACGCTTTACTTCTGTTACATGAGATATAGTGCTAAACTTATTTATGTGAAAATATTTCATAATAAAGTGCATTTACGCGAAAATAACTATCTTAACATGCACAATGTACACTTATACCAAGTATATTACTATATATACTATAAGTAACAAAACCATTACTTTTGTTACGTGTATTGGTCTCTGTGCAAATGCTCTTCCACGTGGTTTCCCTGTGTTTGTGTGTGTGCTCGCACATGTTGTTTGTCTACGTTCATACGTAATATTTTGTTTGCTACCCATGTAGTGCTCTAGAGGTGTCCGTGACCTCAAGTACGTGTAGCGTAATTTATATTTATAGTAATGCGATATTAAGTCACAATCTTTACACACCTACAAGTTAAGACGAATTTACAGATGTTGCCAATGGCCTGTAGATACATTGTAAATACAATACAATGAATTGAGGTGTTACAACCCTACCCTATAGGTTAGAGGTGTCGGCCATATGGCAAAGCAAGGTTTCATATTCATAGCATTCAAGTTGATTGTGTACGATCACTGATAAGTACTAGGACTGTTAGATCATGCCTTGTGTTTTTTTCAAAGGTTTAGACAAAGTATATACTTCCGAGCTTCGTTTTGCTCTACTCGTGCCGTGTCGGGTTGCCTTGGTGTGCATCTGAAGGCTTCTTCTAGCAGATTTTGCATTCATTCCATCTACAAAGAATGCACATTACTCTATTTAGGAATACATTGTGGAACTTGAGCTTCATGTGGAAATTCGAAACTTCATACAATGTTGCAATACAAATATATGTCTGTACATTTACTATTCACTAGCAAACAGATTAGTCGTGATATAAAAGGTCAACGAACACAATTGACGAAACTTGAATTGCTCCATTTATTCGAACACTGTGCATGTGTGCAATGGAAGTTTAACACAAGCCAAGGCCTTTAATTTTGGGCCTATAAGTTACGTCACCACACTGCAATAGTATGAAATGTAAGCTATAACAGCAACTCCTCTGTCATTATCCAAGACCTTACACTCAGAAAAAGTACAGGTTGCTTTGTCTAAATTGCACTCCCTTGCAAGATTTGCCTGATAATACTACCAGTCTAGAAAGCAAACCTACCTGCAACATTTCTGCTCACGCTGGAGCTTGTAGTTGGCGATGTGCGTGATGTCTGGCAGGCTTCTGCTCGGAGTTTCGTTCTAGGCTGTGGCAATGAGGGCAGGTTGCTCATCTTCTGCCTTTTTGAGCCAACAGCGTGGACCTTTGCCGAGGATGTCTTAGAGTATGGTCTGCAGTCAAAGTGACTCATCTTCTGCTTTCTCACACCAACAGCTTGGTTACGTGGAGAGGATTTCTTTGGCTTGATATCAGGTTTAACACTACAAAATCAAGCCAAATATACTCGTCGCACGTCAAAATCTAGTCAGCAATGACACTCAACATTTACTAATGTGTGTGTGAAGTTTGCAAAATGAGTGCAAAATGAGAAAGCTGCACAGCAGTCACTACTGAACAATAACTACTCGAGAAACGACACCGACTCGAGTGCTCTTTTCAGTCGGCACCGTACGGCAATGCACAATGCAGCTGGAAACGTCGAATGATGGAGAGTTGAGAATGATGCATGGGTTAAACTAGCTTTAATCTTTTTTTTTTTTTGCATTACAGAAAAACCTTTGAATTACCTACACTGTACACATTACTACTCCCACATGTAATAGCACTAGACTGCATTTATTATACTATTGGGTTTGATGGTAATAAAATATATCAGGGTACGTCACAGGCCTTTAGTGCTCAACTGGTCCGACATGCCTTCAAATACCTAGCTATCTTGCAACATCCCATAACTCCTCTGGCATGCCTTAATTGCCCTATCAACATGCCTTAATTTCTAGCTCATTTACTTTTGACAATCCAACCACAGTCATATTCTGTGTTTTAACAGCTTGATGTATACGTCTCTAAACTGATAGACATTGTCTGTGTATTGGGGACGCTTACAACACGTGCAATTGACTCCAATTAGCAGTCGGTGATAAATTGCACAACTGCCTGATATGTCTTCTGAAATACCTAGGGAGAACACTGTATGTGGTATATGTACCTGGGTGGACACTGAGCCTTCCTTGCAATTGCCTTGATAGTGGCAGCAGATAGTCGACGCTGAGTAATATTACCCGAGGACTGCTGCAACAAATATAGAAAAAACCTTTGTGATAGAAATGAATGGACATTCTAAAGGAATAAACTACAATCTGCCCAACTTTACATTCTGGGGCGCATCTAATTGTGTTAATTTGCAAATTTAGTAGTGTATCCATTGAAAGCTCAAGATTAGGAAATATTTTGATGTGATGAACGAATATTACCCCTTCCCGTTCTTTAGGAATTTACACTAATCTCAAGAAATGGTCCTGGAAAAACTCAGGAACCCATAAAGCTACTGGAAATTCTCATCCCAGACTTGAAAATGACAATTTATACATTGGTAGAATACTTACTGCCCAATATATGGGTTTGAACACCGGTTATAAAAGATGTACAACTACCTTTTCCTTAATAAGTTTCTCACGAAGAAGTTGCCTGTCTCGTGCTATGATTGCCATTTTCTCCTTGGTAGAAATTGTGTGGAAGATATCATGTAGATCAAACAAAGCTGCTTCTAGCTATAATGAAAAAAAAATTACCACTAGTATTACCGTTACATTGGTAGCAGACAATAAGGCTGAAAATTGCACTAAACTGCGTGCATACTAGCTAACCGCAAGAGATTTTTAGAGCCAACCCTATAATACGATCACGAACTTTACTCATTATCATTCTGCAACTATCTACTTGGGTTGGCTTCTTCCAAAAATGGCAGACAATCATTGATTTACATGCATACTTGACTAAGAAGTCGTTGTTGAAACTCGAGATCTTGCAAGGCAGCGTGAGGTGGCTGCGTGGTCGTATCTGACGCAAAATTCACTGTGAATTCCACAGTGTCCTAAAGGAGGAAATCACACTAAAATACACCTACCCACAATCACACACAAATGATACAATGTTCATAGCATATTACCTTTCATGAAAATATTATATTTGTTTCACTCTTCACCATCACCTTTCCTGTCATATGTAAAAAGATGTGTTTTCATGTGCAACATAAATAAATGAATACATGTAGCTCAAGCCTTACAGAAAAAAACCATGTTGGTTGCTACTACCACAATTCGTTGGTCGAGTACCAGTTGATGCCAGTCGATACCAGTTGGTCGAGTACTACACATCAATTCTGCACCCCATATATCCTGTTGCTAGTAACACCGGTTCATGTTTGACCACAAGCTTTTCAATGTACATATTTACCTTGATGGTTTTGATGATGCTTTTAACCCTGTCTGTACTGAGCAGCCTTCTAGTAAGGTAGCCCTTCACTAATGCTGATATACGGCAGAACTTGCTTGAGGGAAAAATCTGCTGCAAAGAGAAATGCTCAATATTCAAGTTCACATCCAATTCTTTACCTGTCATACAATCTTATTTGCTTCTCATACATCCAGGGGTAGAAATTAACTTTTGAACAAGGGAGTCCAACGGACTCCCTGCCTTCAAAATGAAGGAGTCCGCAGAAAAATGAAGGAGTCCGCAGTCTGAAGTTCAAAATTTAAGATATTAACAATAACGCACGTGCTTATTTGGAAGATTCATGCGGTTACACGTCTGCCAAATTTTGTTTGGACATTTGCCGAATAAATACGGTAATTCGGCGAGGCCGTGCTCTGGAATGAATGAATTAGTATGGCAGAATTTTCAGGGAGTCACGGACTCCTGCATATGTCAAATCAGGGAGTCCGACACTAAATCAGGGAGTATTTGACTGCGGACTCGCATTAATTTCGCACCCTGTAAATCTATATTGTCATATACGAATGTAATAATCTAAATGCTACCCCTTACCTCCTTATCGGGTAACAAATCTGTCTTTTGCAAGGTAGGACTAGTAAAGAATCTCTTCTGCCCAGACTGGACTTTCTGTCCACTTGGTGAAGACCGGACTGTCACAAATGGACTATTGTGAGGAGAGACTATGTGTGATCGTACAGTAACATTCCTTGATCGCTCTAATTCACATACGGAAGCAGTAGAGTCGTAACTGTCTTTGGATCGTGTCATATCGTCGTACTTATTCTCACCACGGGCAGAAGGCAAGCCTACAGACTCGACCATCACCAATGGACTGTTGTGCAAAGAAGCTGTCTGTGATCGAACAGTAACATTCCTGGATCTCTCCAATTCCGATTTAGAATCATTCATAGAATCGTAGAGCTCGTCGTCGGCTGTTGCATCACCATCAAGGGGCGTGCCACCATAGTCAGCAGATGACAATGCTCCAGGCTCAAAAGCAGCTGTTGATTCACAATGCTTTGCAACATCTTCATAGTGTTGGCCTCGCACATAAGGTGGTGCAGACTCACACCTATCACGACCGACTGCTCGTGGCGATTTCTCTGGCGTCTTGATATTCCTGACCTGCAGCCCATGATGCTGTTGCTTTTCCTGCTCCTTTCTCTGCAGGAACAGAGGTGCAAGTTGTAGGCTCTGTCGTTGAAACACCTCCTTTCTTTTCTCGTCAAACTCTGTACCATGCTTCTCTAGATCCATCGTGGCTGGGTCAGTTTCATTTGGTGAAACTGCATTTTTCTTAGGAAACTGTTTATCCACTGACCAGTCAAAAGTTCCTGAGCTGAAACCAAAAGTGCTCGGAGGACATGTCATTGCAACCTGCTGCCATGTTAATCTTTCTTTGCTGGTAAATTCTTCCCATCCTGATTTATCCTCAAGAACAGCAATCTTAGGTTTCTGCTGCTGCGCACTTAGTATACTCCAAGTTGCCAGTGGAGGGGTGTTCTCCTTTATCGCTTCTTGCTGTTGCCCCCACACATAATTGGTCGTGTGATTATTGAAAAGCGGTTTGATATCGTCAAAAAACGTTCCAGTAAAGACATTAGTTGGCTGTGTGTTGGAATGTTCAAGAACCTGCGTTGGATACACCAGAGGCACTTGTGGTTGGATCGGTGAGGACTGGTCTTGACGTTTCCTCAAATGCTCTGCTTTTCTGCTCAGCTCCATTCCAATTTCTTCAGTTTGCCAGTTATGGCACGGTGGCTTATTCATCATTTTCAGTACTTGTGCATCGCTATTGCTCTCCTCCGATTTAGAACAATCCAAGTTGTAAGCTTTTAGAAGCCCTGGTGAAGGTGCATCAAGCGTGTATGATCCTCTTCGAATGTGAGATCGTTTGAAGCCAGGAGTTGCATTGGCATTCACCTTTGGATCGCACTGCCCCTCTGCTCTACTTATCTGCTGCCCTGTCACACTGCATTCAGCTATGCTTGTTTCAGTACTGTCCACAGCAATTGTGCTTGCATGTGTACTTGCGCTTACATTAGTGCCCCACTCCAGATCATTGACGTTTAAGTCATCAGGGAGTGTTGCGACATCTTTCAGGGTATGCATGCTTGACAGCGACACTGACATGTCAAGACCCAGCGATATGCTGCCACTGGGGCACAGCGTCGATACACATCGAGACTCCTCTGCATCCGACGGTACCTCAGCTGCCGCGTGAACTAATGGCGAAGTAGTGCAGAACTCGGACATAGCTAGTGTAGGAGTACAGGCAACATCACCGTGTGACATCTCACTGACGTCATGCAGAGTATTCTCATCTTTTTCATCGACACCATCGACTTCCTCCTCCTGTGAAATCACGTGAAAATCTGCATTCCGGGAGTCGCTTGGACACTTTTCTGGGACGGATGATACATTTCCACACAATTGTAATTCTCCAACACGTACAGAACTTCTTTTTTGTTGAATGAATACTGATGGTTCTGCTCTCGTCTGTAGAGGACTACTCACTCGCATTAATGGTGGAACACTACCTCTTCCAGAATAATCTCCATCCTTACAATCTTCTGCACCTTTCTCCAATAACATCCGACTCTTATTTCCAAGGGTAATAGGAATGGGGTTGTCATGTATCAAAGTAGGGTGTGTTTCGTCTGTTCTCTTTGTTGCCATGTCAACTTGTGGTGTAGACATAACTTCACTGTGTGTAGACTTGCTATCGCTCGTGTTTACATGAGCCGCAGTTATGGACAGTTCACTTATATTGTCACTGTTACTTCCTGTACAAGAGTGTGATGATGTGACTACTCTCCTTGTTCCGAGGCTGATATCTGATTTTGGTGTGGTACTATCCGTTGCAGACCCACTCTGCTCCTCTTCAGACAACCTAGGACTGGAAACTGGTGTGTGTTTCTCCTGCAAGCAACAAATGGTATTGTTTTACCATGTTGACTTTAGTGTAAATATTACACGTGTATATTTATCAAGACATCCAGAATGGTTTACCACCATCCAAAAATGTCGCTTCTAATAATACAGTCACTGTATCTAAAGTATATATTTTAGAAATTACCACAATCTTGTCCAGCATGGACTGGACCCTGTCCACCAACTTCCTGGATTTTTTAGTTTTTAAACGAGCTTCGACCAGCTGAGCCTGTGTTCTATACTGTATCATCTCATCTCTTCTTTCCACTGACAACTGAAAACAACAGTTGCAAAAACAAGTATCAGAATGGTTGAAAATTTACACACACATAGATACACAGAGGGAGAAGGAGAGGGGGGAGGGGGAGCGAGGGATCGGAGAGGGAGAGGAAGAGGAAGAGGGAGAGAGAGAGAAAAGGAGAGATGAAGTGAGAGAGAGAGAGAGAGAGAGCAAAAGAGAGAGATGGAGAGTGGGAGAGAGAACAGACATGGTCTTTTATAGAGAGGTGACTATAAGATAGGTCATAAAGTAGGTGATCATTTTGAATTTTTACCACACAGCATAATTCACATTATCATCCTATATTTTGAGTAGTGACATACTATTTTTGTTGTGCAATTCATGGGGGTCCGCAGCAAAGAAGATCGTAAGCCGTAAGAGCAGGTAAAAAAAGGGGCGTGGCTCAAGATGGAAAAATAGTAGAGAATTGGTAGGTAAAAGTTGGAGGAACGGTTAGGAATGACGGCACAGGGTAGCAGTGGTAGCACAGCCGGTGTGGATGAGGTAGAGGGGGGTGAACAGATGCTCAGAAGATAAAGGGAATGTAAGGTGTAGCTATGATGCAAATATTTTCACACTATCCTTTGCTATAGTAAATTTTATGATGCAAGACATGCAGTGCTTTCACTCTCCACTACCACAAATTCCAGTGATGACTCACGTTCAAGTACGTGGCACCATCTATTGGCCAGAATCGTACGATTTAATTTAATATAACAATTCGCTCCCGTAGGGCTATGTACTCAAACCAACTCAAGCTCGTAACTTGATTTCCCCGACGTTCACCACACCCACAATCTTGCACAAAAGCACACTTCTTTACTGTCTGTAAACTAAGCTCACGCTTAGCCACGGCTACATGTAAGGGTGTAAGCACCATCTCATGGAAAACGCTGGCCCTCAAACCATACCAGAGGTGTTGGCAGTGGTTTCCCATAGAGTTTCATCACAGATACGAAATTCCTGCATTCTGTATAGCTGAGAACGTGTTGCTTTTCGGCCTCTTCGAGCACATGCAACTTATCTATTTCCACTGCAATCTGCTCCACCAGCTGGGCTATGGTATGCAGGCTCATCTCCTGCATAAACAGAAAGACAGACTGTTCAATCAAAAACAGAAAACCATATCGCTATATGACACTATGCATGGAACTCACACTCAAATTCACAGATGTACGAGTCTAATTTTGATATTTTCATAAAGTATTAGTAATTTGAGGGTTAGGAATATATAAAAAAATTCAGAAAAATCACATAATATTATTCAACTTTTAAACTTTATAGCACACAATAGTAATAATTATACATACCGTTTCCTCAAGGAAAGACATCGACGATTTGGAAACCGAGATCTTCAGCAAGGTATTTGCCAGTTGATACGTGTGGTGGACTGATGACCCATCAAGACATAAATTTCACTGACTCTACAACAGAGCAAATACCATAGTGTTAATGAAACAGACAGAATTAACATAGAAATTTTCTATTATGGACTCTTAATGTTAGCTATGGTGCTACACTCAGAAAGTATCTACCCGTGCGGGTGGCCAGATATGCATGTATGGTCTGTTAACAAGAACAGGAGTGCTTAGTGCATCTATCATTTAGTGAAGTTGTGTGCACACATGCTGAATTATGCTCATGCACATCCACATCCATCGCATGTTACCAAGTTACCCATAGTTTATGGAATAAGTAATTGCTGGAGTTTAGGAAAACATTTCAAATGCTTTTTTGTGCAAGTACTGATACTCATGACAACTTCACTCCTGCTATATGGCTACACTGGTAGATTCAACATTGCTCTAGATATAATTGCATATATTTTACATTACCTGTCATTGTACAGTTCGCATTTGACCCTATATTTAGAGATCAGACTTCGATGGACCTACAAGGACAGTAACCAGCTATGGGGCTTAGTTTGCATGCTAACCAGTGACAGCGCAACCAATAGATTATATGGAAAGGGTATGTTAATACATGTTTTAGCCCACAATTTCCCTTTTCTTCAAAGCGCGACCTACTTTCTATGTACACGTAAATATAGGAGTTTTTAAAGGGGAACAATTTTACCAAGTTTTGACAATGACCGTTCAATTCACATTGAGAATCGAGAACTCAACGACGAGATTTATTAAATGATAAAATTATTTCCTTTTTTTATGACTACTACTAGTCTGATTTTCAAAATATTTTTTATTTTTAAGTTACGAAACATATTACTACGATTTAATAAATTTAACATTTTGTGATATTAGTTATTACAAAATAAGAAATATCAATACCTATAAGTTATACTATATACTATGCTATGTGCAAACAAAGCAGGGGATCAAGGATAGTTTGGGATCCCACAAATGTGTTTTCGCATATGTGCTGGCATAACCAGGGGTGCTAGTCCATAGTACTAGTAGCCTTGTCAGAGGGTTAGGGAATGTAGTCAGTAGTACTACTAGTACTAGTAGGTAAGCTGGGGCCTAAACTCTAAAGCAACTTTGAAAGCTTCTGATACTGTGACGCTCGGAGACATATCTCAACGGAACGTGTTTCCGACTATCGTAAGAATCACAGGAACTTGGAACGTCTCAATAAAAAAAGGCAAATAAACACGAAATGTATTTACTAATAGTAGTACTACCAACGTCTTAATGTACGTTTCTCTACTCTCCTTCGCCTATTATTGCCGATAACTTGCTGTAGTGTAAATGCCGTTCAAATGCTCCTCTACAACACACAAGTACACCGCACGCACGCTCTGTGCACAAACAACAAGAATTATAGAATATTATGCCTGTGGTAAGAATATCCACTATCCTAACCCTAACCCTAGTTTGGCAATATTATTGCCATAATGATGTCATTTATATTGGCAATTATTACCCAAACTAGGGCTGAGAGGGTCTATGTCTCCCAGGGTACTGCCGGAACGTACCCTGGTACTATCTAATATGCCGGACCGTACCTCGCCTACTCCACTAACGAGTATATGGAGTCGCCTACGCCTACTCCCTAACCCTAACCATATCAATAGCGCGTTCGATTTGCTTCCCCAAGTTAACCTGGGTCTACTCGGGCCAGCCCCAAATACATTCGATTTGGCAGTCACGTGGTATTTTTGCGTTACCCGGGTCAACCCGGGTGAGGACGAAGTAACCCGCTAGCCGAGCCACTCACTTGGGGGGGGGGCTTGGGGAAGTATCCCACAATCCATTGCAACGACACCATGCATGGCGACGATACATCAGTGCGGGAATTGCATGAATGTAGCAGTAGTAATGAAGCATGACTGTCAATGACTGCGTGTTTGCCCATTCGGTTCAAGGATAGAGATGATGTCCAGGACGGTGATTGGATAGGATGTCCTTAACCCTAACCATAACCCTGTCCCTAAAGGCCGCCGCAGACCAGCCGATTTTTCACGCGATTTGATCGGCCCGATAGAAATCAGCCGATATCGGGTAGGTGTGCGCGTTCATTTGTAGACGATTTTATTTTTATCGGGTGATCGTTCCAAATCAAACATGTTTGATTTTGAACCGATGAGCCGATTTTAAGGCCGCCGACGCGGGTATATAGTACTAGACTAGAGCTAAGGTTAGGGAGTAGGCGTAGGCGACTCCCTAGACTCGCTTAGTGGAGTAGGCGAGGTACGGTCCAGCATATTAGATAGTATAGTATTTAGTCCAGGGTACGTTCCGGCAGTACCCTGGGCGGACATAGACCCTCTCACTCTCAGCGTCACTGGCACAGTCAGTCGGCTCAGGGATAGAGAAGATGTCCAGTCCTATCTTATCAACTAACATAATCCTATCCAATCACCGTACTGGACATCATCTCTATCCTTGAACCCAGTCACAGTGTAGACTAAGAGTAAGAGCAAGACTTAAACGACCAGGCTCTCCGACTGTTCCACGACGTAGCCGACTACCTCTCGCCACGTAGTGTTAAGCGAGATGGGAACTTGTGGCTAGAGCAAGACTAAGAGTAAGACTAAGACTAAGACTATCTGACTAAGAAGAGTACCGTAAGACTAGAGTAGACTGTAAATATTCATCATAATGAAAAACCTCCAAGCGTGAAAATAAATGTTATCAATTATAAGGTAGCATGTTCCAACATACTGTACTACTACTAGTGACAGCACATACGCAAAAACGGTGAATTATACGTGGTATACAGATTATACCATATTATTAATTTATACCCACCAGTTTGACATTTGTTTACACCTGTCGCCATGGCAATGGTCGCCATCTACGGCGATTTCACCTACATTATTTCTGCGCAATTCTGCTACTAGATGGCAGAATAATCAGTTGTGGCGGAATTCATGCAAAAGTAAATTTAGTTTGTTTTCGAACAGGAGAAGTCGGTTAGTAGGAAGAAGACAAGAGAGAATTGCTGCCGAAGTTAACACTAAATTAGTTAATTAGCAACGCGTCAGAACACTGAACGAGTAAAAAAGTCAGTAAATCAACCGGTCGCGTCAGCAACTGTGCAAAAAAGTAATGGGGCACAATCCTAGTTAGTTTGGCTGGTTCTAGCTCTAGTACTAGATACTATAGCCCCGCGGATCGCTCGCGCAGGGCTATACACATTTGCCATAGATGTAATCTAAGCAAATGGTCAACTGAGTGACCAAAAATTATCCCCAAAACGTAAATGATCGGCTTTTTAACACTTTATCTATCAACATGGACATCTCAACCTATCTTTTGAACACTTCCACAACTTTACACCAGGTATTTTGCTGTTATTCCTCAAAGTCTTAGCAACTGAAGAGTCACGCGTGCACACATAAGCATAGAATACAATTAATGTACCGAAACCCAAGAGGATAGGGGGTTGGGTTACATTATTGTATCTAACATAAGCACGAGCAACAGGATTTGAAAACAAACACAGAGGGCCGGTTTCACGCAAGGCTACTTAACTTAAGTATGATTAAATCACTAATCATATTTAACTTCCCGTAATTTATGATTAGTTAATCATACTCACAAATCTGGTTTCACGAAGCGATTTAAGTACATATTTAACTATCACATAATTAGCCGACTTCAACATGAATAGACTGGTACTCGCTCCCCTCTCGGCTTAGTTACTCGATGGAATCGAGTAATCGAGGTGGGAGCGGGTACCAGTCTAAAACAAATACACGGTATTCATATGGGGGCACCAATACGCCAAAATATCTTCAAGTTCGGTACATGAAAAGGAATTAATTGTAACTATTAATGATTGGAGTAGTACAGCAAATCTTAGATAATTTAATTTCCTTGGGAAAAAATTGAAGTAAAATTTCCAATTGGAAAATCTGCAACGTACCTAATATCACTAGTACTACCTACTTCTAAGTTCTCAGTACTAGCAACTAATTATGATTAGTGGATTTAATCATGCGTCTGAGGTAGAATTAATATTTGTGATAACTTTAATCATGATTAAGTTAATTACGCTTCGTGAAACAGTCACTTTAATTTAAGTACGAGAAAGTTAATCATGATTGTGAATTTAATCACGATTCAATACTTAGGCCCCAGGGGCCGTTTCACGAAGCGTACTTAAGTACTTGAATCGTGATTAAATCACTATCAGATTAACTTCTCGTACTAAAATAAAGTGACTGTTTCACGAAGCCGTAATTAACTTTAATCATGATTAAGTTATCACAATATTTAATTCTACTCAGGAGCATGATTAAATCCACTAATCATAATTAGTTGCTAGTACTATAACTTAGAGTAGGTAGTACTAGTATATTTAGGTACGTTGCAGATTTTCCAATTGGAATTTTACTTCAATTTTTTCCAAGGAAATTTAAATTTCTAAGAATTTGCTGTACTACTCAATCATTATAGTTACAAATTAATTCCTTTTCATGTACCGAACTTGAAGATATTTTTTGGCGTATTGGTCCGCCATATGAATATCGTGTAATTTGCTTTTAGACTGGTACTCCTCCCACTCGATTACTCGATTCCCATCGAGTAACTAAGCCGAGAGGGGAGCGAGTACCAGTGCTATTCATGTTGAAGTCGGCTAATGATGTGATTGATTAAATAGTACGTTAACTCGCTTCGTGAAACAGATTTTTGAGTATGATTAACTAATCATAATTACGGAAGTAAGTATGATTAGTGATAATCATTACTTAAGTTAAGTACGCTTCGTTGAGAACCGGCCAGTAGTGCCTAAGACTTTGAGGAATAACAGCATAAATACCTGGTGTAAAGTTGTGGAAGTGTTCAAAAAGATAGGTGAGTGTCCATGTTGATAGATAAGTGTTATAAAAAGCGCCGATCATTTATTCGTTTGGGATAAATTTTGGTCACATCAGTTGGACCATTTGCTTAGATTACATCTATGGCAGAATGTGCTTAAGCCTGCGGCAGCGATCCGGCGGCTATAGTACTAGAGCTAGGCTGGTTCAAGCAATCAAGGATAGAGACATGGGGGCTCAGGGATAGAGAAGATGGTCCAGTCCTATCTTATCAACCTAACATCATCCTATCCAATCACCGTATTGGACATGGGTCCCAATAAAACCATGTCCATTTACCATCAATATAATATAATATTATATCAATATAAATAGGTTAGGCTAGGGTTGGGTTAAGGTCAGGGTACTAGCCAAGCAGTGAAGCACATGCGTTTCATTTGGACCCATGTTCTCTATCTTGGCGCGTCCGGAACGTACCCCTGGGTAACTATTTGTAGTGCGTTCGATTGCTTCCCCAGAGCCACCTGCGCGGTTAACGGGGTACGAAATCGAACGCATCTGGGGTAGGGAGTATAACGAATGGTTTTTGGGTTAACCGGGTTATATCATCATGGATGCCAGTGACAAGAAAAAAAGAATAGCAATTGCAATCTAAAGCCTGCGCGCACATTGCCGACATTTGCCGAACAAATGTTCGTCCGACAAATGTTTTGTCTGGCAATGGGCGTGAACGGCGTGAACAATAGCTGAGCCACACATTGCCGAACATTTTCGCAGGCAACAACCTGCGTGGCGCCGTCTAGTAGCTGTGTTCGTGAAGAGTCACGTGATCCGGCCGTGACTGGCCAACGTCGGCGTGATACGGCATTTACAATGTTCCTAGAATTGTTCGACATTCAGCGCCACATTGACGAACAATGTTCGAGATATCCAAACATTTCCGATCTTCAGAAACATTTGTTCGGAACCAAAGTTTTGGCGACTTTTTTCACCGCACATGCGCCGAACATTTCATTGGAACATTTGCTACGAAATGTTTTTGAGCAAAAGCGTTCAGCAATGTGCGCGCAGGCTTAAGAATGGGCGCAAGGATAGACGAGCATGTCCAGTAATAAACATCCTATCCAATCACCGTCATGGACATCATCTCTATCCTTGAACGAATGGGCAAACACACGCAGTCATTGACAGTCATGCTTCAATACTACTGCTACATTCATGCCATTCCTGCACTGATGTATCCGTCGCCATGCATTGGTTCGCGTTTGCAATGGATTGTGGGATACTTCCTCAAGCCCCCCCCAAGTGACCGGTTCGGCTAGCCGGTTACTTCGTCCTCACCCGGGTTGACGCCGGGTAATGCAAAATACCACGGGCTGCAAATCGAATGTATAATGGGGCTGGCCCGAGCTAGACCCAGGTTAACTTGGGGAAGCAAATCGACACTGCGCTATTGATATGGTTAGGGTTAGGAGTACGGTGTAGGCGACTCCATAGACTCGTTAGTGGAGTAGCGAGGTACGGTCCGGACATATTAGATAGGACCAGGGTACGTTCCGGCAGTACCCTGGGGACATAGACCTTCACTCAGCCCTCGTTTGCGGTAGATAATTGCAATATAAATGACATCATTATGACAATAATTATTGCCAAACTAGGGTTGTCATTATTGACAACGACCTGGATAGTGGATATTCTTACCACAGGCATATATTCTATTATTTCATTGTTTGTGCACAGGGCGTGGGCGGCTGTACTTGGTGTTTCAGAGGAGCATTTGAACGCTATTACACTACAGCAATTATCGGCCATAATAGGCGAAGGAGAGTAGGAGAACGCGTACATTAAGACGTTAGGTAGTATACTATATAGTAAATACATTTCGCACGTGTTTATTTGCCTTTTTTATTGAGACGCTTCCAAGTTGCCTGTGATTCTTCGAAGTCGGAAACACGTTCCGTGTGAGATATGTCTCCGAGCGTCACAGTGATCAGAAGCTTTCAAAGTCTATCCGCCG
>NW_014577145.1:359650-372106 GCF_000485595.1 Priapulus caudatus | reverse complement strand
ACTATAGCCCGCGTTCGATTAACTGCCGCAGTTAATCGAACGCGGGCTATAGTACTAGAGCTACCCTAACCCTAACCCTAACCATATCAGCTAGATAGTTATCAGGGTACGTTCCGGTATACAGGACCGTACCCAGGGTACGTTCCGGCAGTACCCTGGGGGACATAGACCCTATGAGCGTCAGTGACACTGATACTGACAGTGACAGTGTGACTGACAGACTGTAGGCCTATACTCTGACTCTCTGTACTTTGCGCCCTTGTAGTGTACTGTAGCCGTGTAGGAGCCTAAGAAAGTTCGACAGATTTGACACCATGGCAAGTGCTGTCACCCACTTTTACTCACACAGACTCACATCCACACCCACTGTCACAATAGTAATGATACTATATACTATATAAGTAACAGTAATCAGTATATTAATTAATGCCTGCCTTGAGTAATAAATTGATAGTGTTAAAAGTTCTTAGCAATGGCTGCATGCCATCACACTAGCCACAAGTTCGATCCCTTCTCGCTTAACACTACGTTGGCGAGAGGTGTACGGTCCTACGACGTGTAACAGTCGGAGAGCCTGGTCGGTTTACCATAACACGTACTTTACATTGCTGTTAGTGTTATTTAGATTTAAAGGTTTAGATCTGGATATAACTCGATAAGTCATTCCTAAAAATTGGTGTATACTCTCCTGCTGTTCTCTAAAAGTTTAAAGAATTATTTTGGTGATGCAATGTAGGTTTACATTACTAAGGAAATAGAAAGATCGTAACACAGCGCATCAACCTTAAAAGATGACCTTACTCTGCGTACTAGTATGAGCAACCTCATGTATTACTTAAATTGTGCTACTCATTGCTAACAGTGCACCATATTGTCATTGCATATTTATAGTATACATATGTTCATGTAACACCCATGGAGGCTGATCATTTAGCTAGTATGTAACCTGCCTACCGATATACAGATGACCGTAGAGCTCCAGCTTCAATCAACTATTTGTTAATTTTGATGTGTAGGTTCGCAGGCTATAGCTGTGAATTATTAATTAATTCATGTTAACCTTACATTATTCTATTTAGATTGTTATAAAATGGACGACAATAAACATGATGACAGCTGCAGAGCAAGCGACATGGAAGAAAGAAGTACACCTGAACTAACGGAAACTGATTGCATACCAGCTAGTATCATTCTATCCCTCAAGAAACCACACAAACGTACCATCGAGAATGATCTTGGTCCTGGAAATTTAGGCAAATGTGTAAGATAGAGATGTTTTTATTGTAAATATGTGACAGTTATACAGTTGCATGCTATTAACAGGAGTACATGATTAGAGATTTTTATACATATTGGTAAAGATCAACTCTATATTCATGAACTCCTGATATTAATACCGTATAGCAGTTATATAAGTTATTATGGTTAACACAATCCCATTGGAACCACAAACCTCTGATGTGTACAACTCAAATTCTTTGTAGTGTGAAGGTACCATCATGCTTGTGCATCAAATTTTGTGGCACTGCAATAATTGTAGTTTCACCAATCCAAGGAATCTTAATTTTCAACCTCTGCATTTATTCTTACATAATAATTATGTCTACAACAAACATTCTACTGTAGAGTACTACGTTTGTATTTTTATCACTTATAGTTGTGAAAACATTTTTAATAGGCGACGTTAAAGAAGCTGGACAATGTATGGAATTTCCCATCTCGTCGATGCAAATTCAAGCATTTAATTGACAGCACTATCTGTTCATGTGGAGCAGGCAAGTATGTCAACAAAAATATAGAACTAGGAACAAATATATTTTCTGTAATATCCTGACCTCACTAATTACTATGTCCACATGGACAGATTGACAAGTAGCACTAATCTTTCGTTGCTGCAATGGGAGCATTTCAGAAACGCAATACAACAACACAAAAGGAGGCATGGTTATATTTTGCTCAGATGGATCTAGGTCAATTGCACACATAGTGTCAGTTTAGCCCTCTTATACACCTTATGTGTTATATAGTAGTAGGGTAGTATCAAATTTTACTTTCATCTACATGTTATAAATTACCTCTAATAATTCCTTGCATTAACTTTCTTATAATGGCGTTTTTAACAATAGCATGCAGGCAAAAACATGGATACACTTATACCTCTACCAATAGGTTTGCTGTATCATGAGCAGATTACATGTGCAGGTTATGCCTGTTACAGGGATATTTCATTCCTTTATGACAAGGAGGCTGTAACTGATGGTGATGCTCTGGCTGTCGTGCAAGATGATGTACGTATGTGGAGTTGCACCTTGTTAGTTATTAGATTAAAACATTTCCATTTCTTATAATTATTTAATTTAACTGGTCACTGTTTGTGTTATTTTATTTTTTAATGAAAGAGTGATCTATATGTGTCTATCGACAGGGTAGCCGTGTGATACCAGATACACTGATTCCGAGTGAATACCATATTGTTAAGTCTAGAGGAGTGTTGCCTTTGGAATTAAGGGATTGGTAAGCACTGGAGTGCATGTGTATATGACTACTTGTGTGTGTACAGATGTGTGTTTTAAACAGGCAAGAACAAAGAAATTGACTAGGTCTGGTTTGTAGATTGTGCTAATAGTTCAGGCTATAAAAAGAATGACCTTTTATGTAACTGTCCCAGTTATATGTATTGTAATCATGGAAAGTGATAGTTATTCATAAATATGACAATTAGATATGTCAGAATATGGTAAAATAATTGCATTATAATTAAGCTATAATATTAGTTATACATAAATTGAGTTTACATTATAATTATTACACACGTACATAATATTATATTAATTCCATTATTTTTTGTTTTAGCAAATATACAACCAAGAGTGAGGAACATAGTTTACACCAGGTGGTTTTCCCATCCATGTAAGCTCTGATTTGTTCAATTGTACAGTGTCGTTTTGGGAATATTATAGTCACATTTAATCAATTGGGGAAGCTTTCCAATGATAAGTACCTGATTTGATGGTATGCATGTACCATGAGTTGATTAAGGAAAACAGATGGTTGTCAAATATAGCGAATTTATGTGATATATATATACATTATAATAATCCCACTTGTCTCGTCTATGGCTGTGAGTGCAGATAGTAGAATTGGTAACCAGACTGTAAGGCGATGAAATTTTGTTGGCCAGGCGACCTACAGGTAGACATGAAGTGATCATGCTGAAGAGGACGATGATGCAAATGTTGGAACATGCAGGAATAAAGCAGAGTGAGCAGGATCAAGAAATTGAGGGACCATCCCAGGTGTGTAAAACCCATCAGACCTGTTTTCTACCTAATCTTCTAGACATGAACAGACTATATGAACAACTAGACATATTATAGGCATGAACAGCGCTTACGTATAATGAAGTTAGAAATGTATTTTGTAATTATTGGTTTATGCATTAGATGTTTATATTGAGTATATACAGCATATAAATAGAAATATATGTTATTTTCATCCATTATCTGGTGGTATAGGCATAATATTTCAGGTCCATCATTGATTAGAAAGCTTTACTTTCTTCAATCATGTTCAGTAAAAAAATGAAGTCCAATATGGGCCTTTATTTGAGTGAAGACTATAAAGATGTCACTTTTTGTTGTTACGTTTCTTTGGTGTTTTGAAGTTGTCAAAATTAAAATAGTCATGAGTGTTAGTATATATATATGTATATTATTATATATATATATATGTATATATACTAGTTAATAATAATTAATTATACTAGACTAGTTAAAATTGTATAGATACATTTTAGGGCTTACTTTTCAGATTCACTGTCTCATCAACATTTTGAAGAAGGAGCAGGATATTTACAACGTTATATTTCATGAAATTATAAGGCAGGTAATAGTGATTTCAAGGCATAGATGTTTCTGTGAAAGTATAGTATACGAATCTTTAAATGATTGGTTTGCACATTTACGGTTTTTTTCAATTTACTACTGACCCAAGAGCGCTCTCAGTTGCTCATAATGTGGTGAACATGCAGTGCAATCGTTTTTTATGTCAGGTCAGTGTAGAATGCATCGAGAGAGGAGAACTTTTAGCAGATATACGTAAGAGTTACAGCCAGCTTATGGACAGGGTCCCCAGACGTGTAATGAGGTAATAATCATGTTATATGTTGTTATAATAGTGGACATAAGTAAAAGAAAACATGTAACAATTGACCTAGGGCAATGCAAATGAGTAATTGTAGGTGTCATGTGTATACCAAATAAGGGTCATTGTGATGCATAGTCTGATTTAGTGTCATTTTAACTCATTTAAAGATATGAAGTATAATAATGCACAAGAGTGTTGTGATGTGATGTGTTACCTAAATGAGTTACTTTACTGTATGAATGCAGAATATCTGTTCATACTTTTGAGCTGTTATGGACTTACGTTGTCGGGTGCAGATAGCACAATGGCAATCGCATCCATTCCTATGTATGTGCAGGGGGCACATATCTAAATGGCTTTATCTTTGTGTTCACATTGATCATATCGGGGGAAGGCAATAAAAATGACAGGGTCTGTTCGGAACAGGTGTACAAAGGTTAAGGGTCATGGACAGGAAATGGGGGAGTACAATTCAGTCTTTTTTGTAAATCCGTTTCACCACTGTGCCATGTCATCATGTAGCAGTAGGCACTGCACTGGGTACCGGTCACAGCAGTGGGGCCCAGTACTGTCATGGGAGCTTGCATGTCACTTTGAGTCTGCAGCACTAGTTATTTCAAATTATTTCACTTGCTTATATTCTCCAGTGCTTCTATAGCTGTGAGACAATCGTGTTGGCTCCAGTTGCTTCATGTTTTTGTATGTTACAGTCTACATGAGGAGCTACTGGCACAGAGAGCCCTGGATAGACGTCTCAGCGAACAACTAGCGAAATTTAAGAACACAATATTCCTTCTCACAAAGTAAGTTTTTACGTATAGTCAAAATATATACATCTGCATTCTCCATGATCTTCTGTTGGATAGGTCGTAGAAGTAGAATTAGCTCCATACTGCAATTTTGCTCCATTCAGTGTTGTTCTGGCATGTGTGCGTCTCACAGACAAGTTTTATACATTTTACCTGTATATCATCTCTTAATAAGCAAAATAACAGGATCAAACATATGATAGTGAGTTCGTGGGGGTGTAGTGCAATCATGTTGCCTTTTTGCTTGTGTACATCAGTGAACTAGCAAATGTCAAGGAACATGACCGGCAGGCTACTCGGGAAGGTGAAAAGACACAACATGAGTTAAAATCAGCATTGGCAGATGCTCTGAAAAATTCCAGGTATTTCTCTCTTAGAAGGCTCTTATATTAAGTAAATGTCTGTGATAAATAGATCTCGGCAGCAGCCTTATTGTATTTAATCTTTGGAAAAACATAGCTTTAACCCTATATATTCCATAACATGAATGTGGTAATGAACTTTTAGTGTGACGTCTTTGTAAATCTAACTGTTTATAGTACATGGTTTGCTGTTGTATTTGTGTGATTGAAGCTTGCTGGATGAGTACCATGAGCTCTATGAGATGCAGAGAAGACGATTGCAATTCCAAGTTGATACACTCACAGAGGAGAGAAACCTCTGGTCATCAGCCGCTCACTGGCTTAGTCTGAAGGTAAAGCTTGTGGTTTCTCTTTTCTTCTTTTTATATCACACACGTTATTTGTCTGACTAGCTGTGTGCCTTCCTACCTAAATTTTTCTTGAGATCCATCCATCTGCCCCAGTAATGTGCTAAAACCAATACATCCATAAATATACACTGTGTAGCCAAACAGCTACTTACTAGATTAATACATTCACTTCAGCATGTGTACGTGTGTACGTATGTCATGGAGTTAGCATTAACCACATTTCTCTTACCTATAATTATGTAGCATATTACTATAGTATACATCAGTCACGCATGCATATTCTTCCTGAGACTGCACTTGGTTTCAGACAAACTATAACCAGCAGGTGGCGTGCTTGTCGCTTGCAGGTGGCGGATGAGCACAGGCTGAACACAGTGAAACGACTGCACGTCGCACAGCTCTCCTGGGCGAAACTCGCGAAACACTTCGTCATCTTGCTCACTGAAAAGGACACTGAACACCTAGGAAAGTGAGTTATCACGTGCACTATATATCATTGCACACTTTTAGTTTAGTCTAGTCGGTATGGTTAAACATTCACATACTATAATATATACTGAAGGTCACTGTTAAATGTACCTTTTGTTGATCTGCATATCGTCTCTTAGGAGTGAGTAGATACGAGGGAATGTGCAAGGCTTATAATCGTTAGACATTCAACACTTACTAGCCTCAATTTTTATATTTAATATGTTTAATTTAGTAAACCCGAGCTCAAAAAGCTACTTTAAACATTCCCCTATATTGTCAAATGGTTTTTCCACCGATATTAGAAATTTTGAGATTATTGAAGTTGTGTTCATGTTAGTAGATTATGCAAATAAAAACCGTTATATTTGACTGTCACTAAATTTGTGTTTCTGTGTTGTATTTCGGATCACACAGGATGCAGGAGCACATGGGTGTGTGGAAGGAGCTAATTCAGAAATGCAGCAGCCAGATAGCTCAGCAGGAGATTTGCTTCAAGATGGGCATGGTCACTATTGAGAATGTTCTCACAGATTTAATTGCCACCTTCAAAGAGAAACAGTAGTAAGCATTTGTCTGTGCACGAACATGACAAGGCGTGTCAGGCCTTGATAACACGTAACAGTAATGAGAAAAATACATGTTTACCTATCATGATTACCCACCTTCATAGCATGTTGGGTTTCTGCTAAAGTAAATTTCCACCAGTGCTTATATATTTAAATTAGTTTTAGGGATTCAGTTTTATATAGGTTTGATAGATATGGATATCATCTCAATATCATATGTTAGAATTGCATGTACTTTGGCAGATTTAGTCTGTTTCATTCTTGGTCCGATGAACATATATCGTTTCTTCTTATTTTAGTACAAAGGACGGACACTTGGTGGTGCCACAGCATGAGGCAGTGGAACACATGTGTGAGAGGTTGAACAGATGTGAGGTTGAGCTTCACGGAGTCACTGAACAGTTCTCAGGCGATGCCATGCTGGCATGCTTTGAGCTGCTGGCCAGTATTAGGTATGCACAGAGCCAGCTTAGTAATGCTGTTATGCTCAGCTAATCCTGCATTATACATATTATATGTTTGTCTCTGCATAGCAGTGACGTATCTCCCCAAAAGAACGCCACCCCATGTGACCCCACATTTTAACTGTTCCACAGAGAGCAGGTTGATTGTTGGACTACCTATGCACTGAAGGTGTTTGACCGGCATCAATCTGAGAGTGGAAGTGGTTACCCTTATGCCAATCGCATGGTAGCTGTAAATGAAGTAAGTATAATTAGATAGTATCGATATACCCTTAATTTGTATCAGTCTCAGGACATTGTAGATTCCTATTAATAATGATAGTCCACATAAAATATTGTTAGTCTGGTGTAATGTTTTAATTATATAACCATTGTTCTGTGAAATGGTGGTGCTAAGCCCAGTGACCTCACAGAATACAAGAGTAAAAAATAAGGATAACAGAATCGATTGAATTTTATCTTGCAGTCTGTGGAACTACTACTAAGACAATACAAGGTGCAAGTCTCTGGAGAAAATGGGGTGGCGCCATCTACAATTAACTTGCTGAATTCAATGGAAACCTGGGTTAACAGGTCTGTGTAAAATCAGTAAGGTCCCATTAGTCCAAAATTATTCAGCATGGTTGACATTGTCTCCCCCTTCCTCGCCATATCTAGCATAATATGGCAATATCATTACAATCAGCTGCCTATCTATTAGTAATTGCCATATAAAATTCTGGTAATGATCACTGTTGTGTTGGTCATGCATCCTATTATATATGAAAATGTTTCAAAATTTTATTGCAGACTAATGGCCATTGCAAACGGGGCTAACACACTGTCGGAGTCAGAGTGGTTGAGGTTTTTTGGGCTGATGTCTGAGTGGCTAGCCACCTGTATAGACCTACAACAAACACCAAAAAATGTACAAGTAAATGCTAATGAAGACCAGAAGAATGGAGAGGAGCAAGTGGAGTGAGTATTGCCAAATAGCACTGGAAAAACATTAGATTCTAAAGAAGATCCGCCTTAGTGCAAGACATTTTTCCCAAATAGTCTTTTCAGCATTGCAAGATTATATGGGACTAAGATCATTTTATCCATAGATGAACGAAGCTCAAATAATTGGTGATTGGTGGTTACAGGCTGGAGTTAAAGAGTGTAATAGAAGAAACACGAAAATGGTTGACTTCCTCAACAAACGCCATTGACAGCGATGATGGCAGGCTTCTAGATGATGTATGAATTCCCTATATATTGTTATGGGCTGAAAATGTTGAGTCAGTGGTAGACTGAGAAATTTGATAATCACAAAGTCCTTAAAGATACCACCCACCAGTGACCTACATTTTTGTCGGAATCACATGTTTTTCACTAGCGATAAATTTAGGTGTGCGTTAATATAACGTTTCTGTAAGTACGATTGGTTAATTGCCTCGTTGGCAGTCACTGATCATGTAGCTGTCGACAGGTGTCTATACTTCACACGGACATGGTACGCTGGCTAGTTCAGCTGCTTCTGAGGCTGGCACCTAATAAGGAGGGAACGTCTGCCGAGGCATGCGAGATGGCCATGTTGGCTACCACCAGCACTGAACAACTAAACAGCAGTGTCATGCATCTCTACAATAAACTCGAGGAGTTCTGTAGCTGTGTCACTAGGTACATTTTTTGATGAATCACACTGTGCACTACTATCCAATACTCGTCAAATACTAACAGAAAAACGGGTAGTTTTTCTCACATCAGGTACGAACGAGTACATTGAGTTATACACTGTCTAATTCACACTGAGTAAAATATTAGAAATCTTCGGTATTTGAAAAGCTATTGCCGTGGACCATTCTCCCATACTAATAATAATAATAATAACAATAATACAGTATTTGTTTTCATAGTAAACAAGTTGTGTACTTTTAGCCAAATATATAAAAGTCTGTTTCTATACTTTAGGTGCTGCACTAGTATGGTAATGGAGATGATTAAAGAATACAAGAATGGTCTCACCGATTATGATGCAGAATCTGACCTGAAAGATCTCACGAGATTAAAGGTATATGTGATTGCTGACATAACAAGTCTTATAAGTTACAAACATTCTCACTAGCTAATCGATCAGGCTTACCACTGAATGAAGACTGTCTCCTAAATAAGCTAATTTTCAGTATCACCCTATTTAGGAGTGCCCATAGTATGCTAAAATACGTTTTGTGGTTGACTGTCAGATTTGTCTGTGAGGTCCGAAACTGAGCAAGGGTAATGGGAAAATGTGGGCAGTCATGCTATTGTAACTCTTCCCAAGATCACAGTGTTGCTAATCTGTCCACGAGTAACGTACCAAAGTTATCAACATAACGTTGACCTATAACAACTAGGCAATTCAGTAACCTATTGTACACTACCAAGTAGAGTTAGAATATGAATATGAGAACCAGTTAGAATGTCAATATGCAATTTTTCATATTCAGACAGAGACCGAAAATTGGATCCACACTGCTGGGCTTCTGCTCACGGAACTTACTGGCATCACGGATCATGACGAGCCGCCAGCGAATTTAGCACAACCTCAAGAACCACACGAGTCAATAGTACAATATCAAGACACAAGCGCAATGAGTGAGCCTGGTGAGCAGACACATTTAGTACTGTTATGTGACACATACTGCTGTCAGCTAGGATTTAAGTCTGTAGTATATCTATCAGGAGTAGATAATAGGGAATACCCTATTATCTATTCCTGATATCTATCAGTATATAATTCATCATACAGCCAACAATTGGAACCCTTTAACCTTAACCTATAATATAAAGCAGCCTGGACAGGTCTCATAAGTATGTGTGCGTGCCGTGCATGCATTATATCTACAATCAGTATTGTCATTATGCACTATGTACTGCACTATTTATACTGATAAATTTCAATGGACTATGCTGATAGGAAAATAATAAATACCAGACTGATGTACGTTCTCATTTTAGAAAACTATAAATGATAAACAATATATTAGCGACACTGAGTTAACATTTGATGCCGATTAATTGTTGCTGCCAGTTAAATATACATAATGTGAGAAAATTTCACACACAGATTTCCATGAAGAGAAAGAAGAAAAAAATGCTTCCGAAATTCGAGTACCAGACTCACAACAACAATTACTGAACAAGAACACATCCAAGGAGCAGGAGGAACGGCTAATTATACAGGATAATATGACCAGCGAGCAACAAATACTCGAACAACATTTGAGCGGATTAGATGTATGGCTTACTACCTTTTTATGTTTACTATGTTCGTTACTATACACAGCAACGTTCGACTGTGGGGATTACCTGTGTTCATGATATTTACTTCTTGCAGTATTGTATATCATATATCAAAGCTGAGTAACAATGTCAAACGATGTTGCTGTATAGGTTTTCAGTTATTCCTAACCATATTACTTTGTTGTTTTTTCCAGGTTAGTGAGAACATGGGTGTGAGCCAAGAAACCAGCATAGAGTATCTGAATAGGGATGACAACACTTACCCTCAGAAACTTAGCAATAACCCAGAGAACATTGATGAGTATGAGCCACTGCTCGCTCTAAACACCTTACAGCAGCAGCTTGCGTAAGTTGTTCTTTTTCATAAACATGTGATACTTAACTTGAGACAAAATTACTAGTTTTTATCTAACTATTCTTCCAAGTTCAATGTATTGATTGTTGACTACGTCTAGGCTTTCTTCCATAAATTGTGTTGTAATGTCATGAATGATGTGTATCTGATATGTAAATCTATTCTCTCTTCAAGAGGCATGTGTGCGTGCGTGCGTGCGTGCGTATGTTATATATGTGATGTATTGTAGACCCAAGGAACTGCAGTTATCCAGGCCTACAATCGACAATAAATGTGTTGTGCATTAAAAGACAAAAAAGCCGACTGGCATAGACTCATCGGGCACCATCCTGTGGATAACATCAAGAGCTAATAATACCTAATAATAGGTACTATTAGCTCTTGATAACATTAACATAAAATGACGATCATACTATTAAAATATTTAATCTGCAGCAAAACCAATAATATCGGATTGCATCCGACTAAAGGGTTATCTATTTGTGTGTAAACAGGCGTGCAGAGGAGAGAGCACAGGTGGCAGAATCAACAGTCACTAGGTTGCAGGAACAGCTAAACAATGCAATGCAACAACTGCACATGCAGCAACGGGAAAGTCCTGCTACCAAAAATGACACCAAACCAGGTATGCAACACTTATCAGGCATTGACTAGGGACATTCTTCAATGCAACATCGTACATGGAAGTGCTACAGCACCTAGAAGAGAGAGAAAGGGGGATAGGGAGAGATAGAGAAAGAGGGAAGAACAAGAAAAAGACCGAGAAGGGAATGAGGGGGAGAAGGAAAGGGAGAGTTGAGCAGAGGATAAGGGGAAAAGATTTTATGAAGTTGAAGTGATATCATCTATTCATTCGATGCTTATTACATGTGATGTGTATTGTTGATATGCCTCCTATTATATATCATTATTATTTCAGCCAAGCAAGATGAAGTAGTCACGTCAAGTTGTAATAATCATGAGTTGCCTGCTGAGCGACAGGAATCTCCTACTACCAAGGAAGCTACTACTGTAAGTAGATCTGCTGTGACAAGTCCAGGAAAGGGGAGAGCGAGTCATAAGCCATCCAGCCCTAAGACAAGATTAGGGTCTTCAAAAAGGAGAGCCAAGAAGGATTGAAGTAATAGAAACTGTATTTCAACATGCATTTCTTTCGTATCAAATGTTCTACATTTACAGGCACTTGCTAAAATATGTCCTATATGTATGTTATCAGTTTTACATAATAGATCAAGATCATCTAGTTGAAATTGCAAATTTAGAAATAGATGTATATATGGTAGATATTAAATGATTTTATGAGATAGAACAGGAGTTGGTTGATAAACCTTATCAATTGTATATGGGCTGTGGCACACAGTTATGGAAATAATAAAATTAGGTACTTAACTGTTAATGTGAAATGTTGTGATATATTCTGTGCACAATCAATCAATTAAGTCTATAAATATTTCCATATCACCAAGGCGTCCACTATATATTGTCTAATACATCAATCATAATTTCACTGTTCAAAGTTTTTGATACGTAAATCTCACCATGTGAATAATAATAAGTGTAGCGGTTGATAAACATGAAAAGATTGCGTGTGTACGTGTGTGTGTGTGTGTGTGTGTGCGCGTGCGTGTTTATGCTTGTGTATGTGTATGTGTGTGTGTGTGTGTGTGTGTGTGTGTGTGTGTGTGTG
>NW_014577145.1:346070-354483 GCF_000485595.1 Priapulus caudatus | reverse complement strand
TTTCTATTGATTTCCCATACATATAGACCGGTGTACCATAATTATGTACTTGGTCTAACGTGATACAACATAATATTGGGCCATAATAATAGCTTGCTGAGTGAGAGAAGGGTGGGAGACTGAGAAAAGGCGGTAGGGATGATAGCTGAGCGGCCGTATATAAAAGAAGCAGGAGGTTGAGCGAGGGACAACGTCAAGGGGGGCAAGGGGAAGGACGGGGGTGAAGTAGGTGTTTTGCACGCTACAGGCTATAGGGCGCGCTCCTATAAATACAGCAGGTCTACTGATAATGATTTATTACATAAATCTATGTTGAGAGACCACCCTGACCATAAATAAATAGTCATCACAAAATATAACTCCTCTGGTGAGATATTGCGCATGCGCTAACACACGAACGTAGCCAGATTGATCATGACTGGTATATGCAGCGCGTACCTTATAATATTCATCACTTAGTCAGCGCTTTCTCAGGGCCGTAGTGGCCTCCCAAAAAGTGCCACTGCAGAAATATGTAGACAATGCGGGGGGTCTGGGGGGAAATTTTGAAATGTAGAGCCTGGAAATGGCATTTCCTGCATTTTCAGGCTATGTTGAAAGCAACCAATTCTGATCATTTTAAAAGGTCAATTCGTAAATTTCAAAGAGGAATGTAGCTAAAGCTGATGTTTTGACTAAAGTATCTAAAATATATATTATGCATGAGTATGATAACTATTAAAACATTATTTACAAAATTGTATATATACTATCAGTACATGCATAATTATGAAAAATAAGCCTATTTTCAATGTGCATTTATACTTTCACTATGTACATCTGTATGTTTTAAAGTTTGAATTTGAATAGGCACATTGTCATATTAGATACACATTCCAGAATTTTTTTTAAAAATAGTGCCACGGCATGCAGTGCCGTGCTGCCGTGGCGGCCACTACGGCCCTGTTTCTCCACTACTTATCACTTGTCTTGGATTTCGTTTTTATATAAATATAGAAAGAATTTCTTTGCAAGAGAATCTAGCTTGGCCTAAAATAATAAAAACAGATAGCATAGACGGTATACTGTAAATATATGCTGTCTATTTCTATGCGTATAATGAAGTCGTTGTATGCACAGTGACACTGCGAGTGCAAAGGTGACGTGACGTCATGGGCGGGGTGGAAGCAAACATGGCTGACATGTTTAGCTGCTGTATGAGCGCCCAAGAGATGGAGGAACGAAACAGAAGCAAGCGGATTGATAAAATGCTTTCAAAAGAGAAGTCGTTACATCGTAGACAAGTCAAAGTATTACTGTTAGGATCTGGTGAGAGCGGAAAGAGTACGTTCTTAAAACAGATGCGAATTATACACGGACACGATTTTGATGAGGAACAGATAGCAGAGTTCCGAAGCATCATTTATACAAACGTGATCAAAGGCAGTATGGTACTGTGTGACGCACGGCAAAAACTTGGTATTGCGTGGGAACACCCCGATAACGAGAACAACTCGAGATTTTTGTTCAAGTATAATAGTGGCATGTCGTTAGATGCGACTGTTTTTGCTGACTTTGCGACTGTTGCGAAGCACCTATGGCAAGACAAGGGGATTCAGGAGGCGTTTGATAGGAGAAATGAATACCAGCTGGTGAGTTACACTCGGGCAGTCAATAAATGAATAAACACTAAAACAGCTAAAAAAAAAAGCGGGGCAGAATTTGTTACCTATGTTTTTTTTATAAATTCTTGCAGAAATTTACTCGCGTTATCACACAATGCGTACAATAAACAACGCATACTTGAAGTTGTACAAAACAAAACAAGTTAACTATTGCAAATCAGAGTACAGGGGCCAGATTCAAGAGAACAGTATGTAAATGTTGCGCGCAATCTTCCGATAAGGTAGACTATGCGGTAATCTCGAGATTGCGCTGCGCATTCTTACAGCTGAGCTTATCAATGCCAATGGTACGATACGCTCACGCAACTTTTCAATTTTTGCTCATAGAAGAAAGTGTTCTAGACTAACCTAAATATGTTACTTGCAAGTAACTGTTAACCTGACCTCAACTTTACAATTCCACCAAGAGTCAGAGATGATCAGAGAGGCCCAAACATGTACGCTTTACAAATCCTGTAAAACCGGGCCTGCGCAATCGTATCGAACTCTAGCACACCAAACCCACGCTGATAAACGGGGCCGATCGGTAGATTGCGCTATGCGATCTTAAGAATGCGCAACACAGTCTTAAGATTACGCATATCGGAAGGTTGCGCGTAACGTATTACACAATATCATGTTTGTATAAATAATTGGGGATTTAAAGTGTTATTCACAATGAATTTTTTTCTCCAGGAACAAATATTTCATGCATACAGTGATACACTATACACATTACTGTCATTATAGCCGTTTATAGCCTGTTATTAGCCGTCATACGTACGCACAGTAGCTAGGATGCATACGCACACTCGATCCTAGTTTGGTATCCCAGTATATAGTTCACATCAGGAGCTAATAATGACAAATTTGTCATTATTAGCTCCTGTTCACATGTATGCTAAACTAATCAGAGGTGCTAAACTAGAACTGGGCCCACTAGCTAATGGCCCTGTCACACCTTGACGATTTAGCCAGCGTATGCCGACGTATCAAAAGTTCTCTAAAACGCTGGCATACGCTGAACTATCGATGTTTTTTTCAATTTTGGGCGTATACATAGCGTATTCGTAACGAGTTGGACGTTTACATAACGTATTAGTAACTTATATAGAATGTTTCGATAACTTATAGATAACTTATACCAATGAATGCTTAGCGTGTTGCCGACATTCACAACTTATGCCCAACGATAGTCTAACTTATGCATAGTACGCGGCAGCGTATTGCCGACGATCAAGTGTCGTAGCCTATAAAAAGGCGGCCGCTCGACGATTCAAATCATAACCGCACTAGACATCGCAGTATCAACATCAGGCTTTCATATTTGAAAAGTACAGGAGGACTACTAACTTCCAATCGCTCCGTCAGACCATCTGTCCTCAGAAAATGTCTAAAATCTGCCCTGTGCCCATTGACCTTTGACCTGCTGACCTCCAATTTCGCACAGTGATGGCTTTTCCTACCATGATGCATATACACCGACTATCACGAGCCTTAGGTCAAGCCGTTTAGATTTGTGCCGCAATTCTGCATTTCCTCCCTATACCTTAAGTTAAAGAGGAATGTTCCCCCTTCTTTTACACCGCCTGACTCTTTTGACCTTGACCCCCAGCTTCGACATTCCCAACTCGTTTTCGGATTCCCCCCCCCCACGTCCGAATATCGTGCCATTACGTCTGAGTCGGTTAAGATTTGTGCCCAACTGCTTGATCGCACGCCCGGACGGACGCACGGCCAGACGAAACGCACGCGGCGGGACGCACGGGACACGCACGCTCATTGCGATTCTACAAGCTGCCCATCCGACTAGTTTAAATGAATGCTATAAAACTAGCAGTTGTTCACCGTTTTATACAACTGGTTACGTCCTACATACTGTTGCGAGATATATCAACACTACAGCGTGTATTTGTGCGCACGCGTGCGGTCATGCATGTGCATCTGTCTACCGCAGATACGTACACTCACGTACATCTGTTTACACCGCGGGGAGGCACACGCAGTGCGCGGCACCGTACACGCGCTACGTGACTAGAGTGAGGAGGTCGCATCACACGGGCATGTGACAAATCCATGGGAAACCCCTCCAGGTGTAAAGTGTATTTTCTTTATTGTGTGTAATAATATATGCTCCGTGTATTTTTACCCTGATTCGCGAAACTATTGTGACTGTGCAACGAGTCTTTGGCGCCGCCTGTAGCGTGCGCATACCTCTTAGAAGCTCGCGCGTTGACGCCGATCGCTCGATCGAGTTAGCCAACTCGCGCGTCAGTGTAAACCCGCTGCACAGTTCATAGAACGGCTTGATTAGAGCGTTTGGATTGGTCCATCGCCAATACAAAGTTATGGCAGTTGGGACCAGCTTTCATGCACGCCGACGTTTACCGCATACACACACGCCACCCACGCGCACACACAATCAAACAGAGCCTATCCAATATTGATAGACCCTTATACAAACACATACCACGGTACGCGCGCCAACACAGCACACCCACACACACGTACGGCTGTGGCACACACATAACACACAACACACACACACACATGACACACACAGTCACAGCACACACGCACACACACACATACACACACGTACGCGCGCACACACGCGTACGCGCGCACACACATACACACACGTACGCGCACACACCACATACCCCCCCCCCCCCGCCACATACACACACGCACGTGCCACACACACACACAACATTACACAAGGCATGAAACACGCACGCGCACACACACACTACAACACGCACGCCTTTTCATGCTTTATACCACCGCTAAGCTTATTAATGATTCACTATGGTGAGATTTACGTATCAAACTTTTGAACAATTAAATTATGGAATTATGTATTAGACAATTATGATAGTGGACGCCTTGCCGTCGATATCGAAATATTTATAGACTTAATTGAATTGATTGTGCACAAATATATCACAACATTTCCATTAACAGTTTAAGCTACCTAATTTTATTATTTCCATACTGTGTGTACCACAGCCACTATACAATTGATAAGGTTTATCAACCAACTTCCTGTTCTATCTCATAAAATCGTTTCAATATCTACCATATATACATTATATTTCTAAATTTGCAATTTCAACTAGATGATCTTGATGCTATTTACGTTAAAACTGGACAACATACGATATAGGACATATTGTTAGCAAGTGTCTGTAAAAGTGCCTTAGAACATTTGAATACGAAAGAAATGTATAGTGAAATACAGTTTCTATGTACTTCAATCTTCTTGGCTCTCCTTTTTGAAAGGACCCTAATCTTGTCCTTATGGGTCTGGATGGCCATTATGACTCGCCTCTCCCCTTTCCATGGACTTGCTCACAGCAGATCTACTTACAGTCAAGCTAGCCCTTCCTTGCGCTAGTAGGAGATTCCGTCGCTTCGCAGGCAACTGCATTGATTATTACAACTTGACTGTGACTACTTCATCTTGACTTGGGGCTGAAAGTAATAATGATTTATATAATAGGAGGCATATCAACAATACACATCACATGTAATAAGCACTCGAATGAATAGATGATTATCACTTCAACTTCATAAAATCCTTTCCCTCTATCCTCGCAGCTCAACTCCTCCCGTTTCCTTCTCCCCCTTGATTTCCCTTCTCGGTTGCTTTTTCTGTGTTCTTTCCCTCTTTCTCTATCTCTCCTCTCCCTAATCCCCCTTTCTCTCTCTTCTTTAAGGTTGCTGTAGCACTTCCATGTACGATGCTTGCCATTCCGAATGTCCACTAGTCAATTGGCCTGTAAGTGTGGCATACAGCTCGGTTTGGTGTCATTTATGGTAGCATCCGACTTTTCCCGTTGCTGCATCTGTGCAGTTGTTGCATTTGCCCAGTCTTTAAGCTGCTGTCTGCAACCTAGTGACGCTTGATTCTGTCACCGTGCTCTCTCCTCTGCACGCCTGTTACGACACAAAAGATACCTTTAGTGGATGCAATCCAGAATATTATTGGTCTTTGCTGCGATTAAATATTTTACTAGTATGATCGTCATTTTGTATGTTAATTGTTATCAAGAGTAATGTACTATTATTAGGGTATTATTAGCTCTTGATGTTATCCACAGGTGCGTGCCCGATGAGTCTATAGCCAGTCGGCTTTTTTGTCTCTTTAATGCACAACACATTTCATTGTCGATTTCGTTTAGGCCTGGATAACTGCAGTTCCTTGGTCTACAATACATCACATATATAACATACGCAGATCCGCACGCACGGCCGCACCACATAGCCTCTTGAAGAGGAGAACAGATTTACATATCAGATACACGTATAACATCAGTTATGACATACAACACAATTTATGGGAATGTGATAGTAGCGCTAGATCGTATGCAACAGAGTGCAGAACAGTGTGAACTGTGTTTAAGCAATAGTAGATTAACTAGTAATTATTGTCTCGCAGCGTTAAGTACTACGATGTTTATGATAAAAAACAACTCACGGCAAGCTGCTTGCTTGTAAGGTGTTTAGAGCGAGGCAGTCGCCGCCTCATACTCACTCCAGATGTTTCCCTCTTGGGTTTATTCGCCTAAGTTTCGCAGGCGTAAGGGTTGTCAATCCCTATTCCAGATACTCTATGCTGGGCTTTCTTGGCCTCACACCCATGTTCTGCTCACTAAACTGGAAAAAACTCAACAAAAGTAATATGGCTAGGAATAACTGAAAACCTATACAACAACTCGTTTTGACATTCGTACTCAGCTTTTGATATACGTGACATATTACAATACTGCCAAGAACGTATAACGTTATCATGATGACATCAGGTGAATCCCACTAGGGTTTCCGTAACGTTGCCTGTGTTCGCTGTGTGGTATACCGTTAACAACATAGTAAACATAAAAACCGCGGTAGTAAAGCCCATACATCTTATGCGCTTCGAATGTTGTTCGATATTTGTTGTGCTCGCTGGTCATTAATTATCCTGCTATACCCATTAGCAGTTCCTCCTGGCCTTCCTTGGATGTTGTTCTTGCTTCAGTAAGTTGTGGCTTGTGACCTCTCTCGGCATACTCGCAATTTCGGTAAGCATTTTTTTCTTCTTTTCTTCATGGAAATCGGCTGTCGTTGTGAATTTTCTCACATTATGTCATATGTATAACTGCGCCAGCCAACCATTAAATAGCCGCATTCACAATGTTGGACTCAGTCGCTCGCCTCAATATATTTGTGTTATCAATTTAATGAGTTTTCTAACAATAAAGAATGCTACATTCATCTGCGTATTCTATTTATTTTCCTGCCTATCCAGCACATAGTCCATTGAAATTTAAACTATCATCTCTATCCTCTCATCATTCTACTTCCAGATTATATAGTTCCTGCTTTACGCAACCAATAAACTACGTGCACTTACACTTACGTCGCATACATGACACGATCCACCCTTTAATTCGATAGATAATGCATAGCACGGCTACGCACACAGTGTCATACTGTATGCAAGACCTGTTCCCAGCGCTGCTCTAATATCTATGCGTTAAGGCTTACAGCGTTCCAATTTGGCTTAGGCTGTTATCGATGAATTCATATACTGATAGATATCAGGAAATAGATAATAGTGCGGTATTCCCTAGTGCTATCTACTATCCTGCATAGATGTAATACTACAGACTTAAATCCTAGCTGACAGCAGTTACTGTGTCACATAACAGTACTAAATTGATCTGCTCACCGAGCCGCTCACTCATTGCGCTTGTGTCTTCGATATTGTACTATGACTCGTTGTGGTTCTTTGGGACGCGTGCTGGCTAAATGTCGGCCTGCGGCTCCGTCGATATCCTGCTTGATGCCAGTAAGTTCCGTGAGCAGAAGCGCCAGCCAGTGTGGCATTCCACTTTGTCACGGTCTCTGTGCTGAAGTATGAGAAGAGATTGGCGGAGTGATTGACAGTTAGCTGAAGCTTGGGTTCTCATATTGATGAGTGTCGTGAACTCTAGCTGTTGCGGGAGGGAGGCGACATAGTACTTGAAGTTGGCGCCTGGTGTAGTTGAGGTGCAGCGTTGAGTGTTGAGTAACTTTGGGCAGTAGCGGGCTTGGGAGCTCGGTGGCGATCAGCATTAAGCAAACACTGTGATCTTGAAGAGGTTACATCATCAGCATGTGCTGGCGGCCGACATGGTCGTCTGGGGCCCGATTACCGTTGGCGTCAAGTTTCGAGCCTCACAGGACAAAGCTCTGACAGCGGGTGCGGGCAGAGAGCCACAAAAGCGACTCATTTCCTAGCGCGCAGTAGCGTGGATGGGGCGAGGCGTGCCTAGCAAGTAGGGGGGTTGGATACTGAAAATTTGGGCTTATTTAGTCGAGACAGTCTTTCATTCCTCGAGTGGTAGGCCTGATCGACATTATGCTGAGCTGAGAATGTTTGTAAGCTTATAAAGACGTTGTTATCGGTCAGCAATTCACATATACCATTTAAATCTCGTGAGATCTTGTCAGGTCAGAGTTCTGCATGCTAATCGGGTTGATGACCAATCCTTTAGTATCTGGTTAATCATCTCCGCCAATTACCATACCTAGTCCGCCAGCCACGCACCCTTCTCATACCACTCCAGCTATAGAAACACGACTTTGTACTATATGCTTTGGCTAAGAAGTACACAACTTGTTTACTTATGAAAACAAAATACTGTTACTCTAATTGTGTACTTATTTATCTATGTATTATGTTATGGTTTCGAGATCATGCGTCCACGCCGGCCCAATAGCTATCTTCACCATACTACCCG
>NW_014577145.1:334540-346060 GCF_000485595.1 Priapulus caudatus | reverse complement strand
TTTAGACATTTACTGAGGACATGGTCTGACGGAGCGATTGAAAAACTTTTTTGTTTCAGCAGTGACTTATTTATGAAATTTAAACTAAGTTTAAACTAATTTATGACGCGGGTAGTGGATATAATGACCGGTCGCGACTAATGTCCGAAGGTACCAGGTAGGAGTGATTATATGTGCTCTTAAGTATGTAGCTATCTGAACATTTGCATGAGATGTGCCAAATTCCCCATGTCTCCATCTCAAAGCTAAAACGCCGTACTACACACGCGTGCGTGCACGTACACGCATGCGCGCACATACACGCATGCACGCGTGCGTGCACGTACACGCATGCGCGCACATACACGCGCGCGCGCACGTACACGCATGCGTGTACGTAGGCCCCCCTACACGCATGCGCGCACATACACGCACGCGTTCACGTACACGCATGCGCGCACATACATGCGTGCGTTTTCGTACACACATGCGCGCACATACACGCGTGCGTGCGTGTACACGCATACGCGCGTATACACGCATGCGCGCACGTACACGCGTGCTTACACGTACACGCGTGCGTGCACGTACACCCGTGCGTGCAGATAAACGCGTGTGCGCACTTACACACGCACGTTCACGGGCACGCGTGCGTGCGCGCACATACACGCGTGCGTGCGAGCGTGCGCATTAGGAGCTCGGCTGCACGTGCTTGGACAAACCCAATGCCCTCGTGGCAACACCGGCATCCTGACTCTGTGACTGTGCACGAGTCTTTGCGCCTGTGCGTGCCGTACCTCGGCTTTTATGCCACAGAGAGTCGTGTTAGCTTCCTTGCCTGTCTCGCAGTGTTGTTATTACAATAATCTGTTAGTTCTGTCTGCACGGTAGGGCGGGATTGGCATGATGGAGAGCTCCACTAAAATATCACACCCTTAAGAGGCATGATGGAGAGCTCCACTAAAAATCACACCCTTAAAAGGGATGATGGAGAGCTCCTTGAGGGCTCTCCATCATGCCTCTTGGGGTATGCTGATGGAATAATGACCAATCTTCAGTCTAGAGTGAAATCCAAAACGAAAATTGGGATGTCATGTCAATCCACTGATTATCATTCATCTTCACCTTCATTCATTCAATGGCTTCGTCATGATTACATTCTTTTCATCCAACAACCCAACACTAGCACACAGATTAATAAAAGAGTTGATCAGATGTAAAGATAAACTTGTTTTATTTATTCTGATCTTCATCCTTAGACACTCTAATCCATGTACCTGCATATTTCAGCACGAAATATCATCACAATCCATCAACAAACTAGCCAAATTACTTGTATGTAGTAGCCACGTATGTAGCCCCTCCAGCCCTACAACTGTTTCACGTCGGCAGAAAACCACTTCTCGCCACGTATAGTGGAAAACGAGCAGGTAACTTGTGGCTACCGTGTAGCTACCTATATTTGGATGCTGTTGTCTAGTTGTATAAACCAGAGGGTAGTAACCTGTACCTCTGCCGTACGTTCAGTTACTTACACACCACAAATTGTTGTGTGTCGCTAACCTTTTTGTACCCCGCTACATTGACAAATCTATGGAGTGCTATTTCAACATAATACACAGACTTTAATACTTTTGGTGCGCGATTTCAACCACTTTTATGAGGCGCGATGATGCACGAACCATGGCACAATTTCGGGTGCGCGGTGGAGCGCGAGCGCGATCGCGCCCCTTAAAAATGAAAGCCTGCAACATCACCGTCGCAGTATCAACATGCCAATACCATTTTTATATACCAATTCCCCAAAACGCTGCCAATACGCCATTATACGGTAGCTGTAAGTTACAAACACGTTCAGTAAGTTCTGTGGTCGTCCGGAACACGTCAAATACGTCTACATACGTCAATATGCGTTGGGGATAAGTTTGATATAAGTTGCACATAGGTTCAAACTTCAAAGCACGTTGCTCATAGGTTAGAAATAAGTTTTGGGTACACTAGACATTATCTCGATGTATTTCGACTTATGAGTAACTTACAAGTAACGTGTGTGAACGTGTGTCAAGGATCGCATAACTTACCTACAACTTATGGCCCACGTATGCAGGACGTATGGGCATACGCTGGCATACGTCGAAAATTTTTGTGCATGACGACCTCACCGTACTACGACGTATACCAGCGTGCTTCAGCGTGCTCTTAACTTATATATGTGGCGAGCTTGTATTGCCGCCAAAATTGTTACAGCAAAACAATCAAGACTACTGATTGACTGGTACGTGTTGTTATTTGTCAGTGCGTGAAATTTTCGATTTTGAAATTCTGGTAATCAACCAGTCGGTTCAATAACGACTCTGAATATAAATATGTAGGCTTTCTGACATATCAGGCACACCGGCATATTGGATGCAGACTAAATTTAGCATGAAATCTGTTGTAAAAATAACATTGAGGGAAATTTTTTAGAGCCTGCCCAGGTCTATGCTGAAGCAGCTGCTGCTGACCCCAGGCCATGTTTCTTGCATGTTGTATGTACACATGATTTATGTAGGTATTTTGTATTTACACATGCTACATGCTGTAGTTATTCGTTTCTGGTACACAGCCTTGGACTTCTGGACATATTTATATCTCCATCGTCAACTTTCAAACCTTACACACGCTTTGCCTAATTAAAAATAATAGTGACATGCAAGATATTGCGTACCTTTTTTCGAAAAATAACGAAATAAACGTCCTCCGTCTCTAGCCTGTGGCTGACAAGTTGTTTAGTGCAACATTGTCCAGGGATGCATATATGCATCCCTGGACAATGTTGCACTAAACAACTTGTCAGCCACAGGCTAGAGACGGAGGACGTTTATTTCGTTATTTTTCGAAAAAAGGTACGCAATATCTTGCATGTCACTATTATTTTTAATTAGGCAAAGCGTGTGTAAGGTTTGAAAGTTGACGATATATGTAGTGGTGCCACTGGCGATGCAATGAAGCGATTATCAGCAGATTTAAAATTTGTTTCAAAAAAATTAATTAAATTATATTTTACCACAAATTTTTTAATGTGGTGCAATTTATTGTAATTGAAAATATGAATTCAACGTAGAGCATTGCACACTACAATGTTTTTAGCTCATCTGACGTAGTCAGATGCAGCTTGTAGAATCGTATGATCGTCCGTGCGTCCATGCGTGTGTGCGTCCGTGTGTCCGTCAACAGTTGGGCACAAATCTTAACCGCTCGACGTACGGTCACGATATTCGGGACGTGGGGGGGTAATTCGAAAACGAGTTGGGATGTCGAAGCTGGGGGTCAAAGGTCAAAGGTCAAGAGGTGTAAAAGAAGGGGGAACATTCCTTCCTTAACTTAAGGTATAGGGAGGAAATGCAGAATTGCGGCACAAATCTAAACGGCTCGACCTAGGCTCGTGATAGTCGGTGTATAGCATCATGGTAGGAAAAGCCATCACTGTGCCGAAATTGGAGGTCACAGGTCAAAGGTCAATGGGGCACAGGGCAGATTTTACACATTTTCTGAGGACATGGTCTGACGGAGCAATTGAAAACCTTTTTTGCTTCAGCGGTGACCTAGCATTTTTATGGCTTTATTGAAAGGACCATGAAATGTACTTTCTGCTGACATGCGAAGAGTAAGTGTCGGATAACCTTTTGACCCTCAAGAGGAGGGTTAAACATGGATTTGTTTACTGTTAGAAAGAATTTGACTGCCGGGTTTGCTAGTAGAATCTATGCATGCCTGGATGTATGAGGCTACAATGTCACAGTGAAATTTCAAAAGCTAAATTTGGTTGAAGAAGGTTTATGCTCCTTAAATCGTATAATTTCTATGGCATTCTGTACTGTCGGTGTGTTACATGTAACTTAAATGCCACTGCCAGTGGCAACTGCCAGTGCATGTAGTGGTGATAATACTGTGTAGTTTTTTCCTGCGTTAATTAGTTACAGGTGGCAGCTCTCTATTTGAGCCTGTAGGCTTGCGTAGGTAAATGGATGAGTGCTTACCTATTCTGTCTTGCAAATAGTTGTTGCTACTACGTACGATGGGAGCTTCCATCTTTAATCTTAAGACACTTAAACGTATGTGCCATCTCGTGGCAACTTTCATAACGATCGCAACGAACATTCCTTTGAGAAGGTTCCTGATACCATCCCTGTGCCTTCCACTGTTTCGGCGCGTATGTGAACACATTTGGGACTAACAAGGTTTACTAGAATCCCACCACTCCACCACAGAGTCACCGCAGTAGACGTTAGATGAGCGCTGTCGCTCCGCGGCACTTGTTATTAATTCATAATACAGTTTATATTCAGGATATATAGAGTAATAGTCAAATCAGTATTGTAAGGTCACATGGAGGCACAAGAGTGGAAACGTACGCACGCAGACATAAACACAGGAGTGAGCATGTATGCATACACATCAAGAGTACATAATAGAGAAGAGTATGACACTGTTTTAACAGCGTTTTGCATAGTTTCCAACTTGTAAATATTCTATCAATATATGTGAATAAATATATTTAAACTTTAACTTGTTTTCGTCTATGATTCTCCCTTAATCATATGACACCACCAATTTTCCTGAAAATCGTATGTGTTCTTCAAAAAAGTTCTTTGAATACGACACGGTTTCACACAGTTTTCCCAAACTTTTGCATCTTCGTGGCCAAACTTGATATAGCGGCGGCAGCACCAGGTTGTAACTACGGGACGCTGGGGGCTGTTGGGGATATTAGATAAGCACAGTAACAGCACTTGTTTCGCTTTCTTATCATCAGGAACACGATGGCAACACAGCTCAAATCCGCTGCTAGCTCGCCGTGAGCACACATTTATTTTTAGCACGCTGGAAACGCAATACACACTAAATACAATTCGATGCCTAATATCCCCAGCAGCCCCCAGCGTCCCGTCAGAGACAATAGAACACTAATCCGATAACAAAGTTTGGCCGCGGAGATGCAAAAGTTTGGGAAAACTGTGTGAAACCATGTCGTATTCAAAGAACTTTTTTGAAGAACACATACGATTTTCAGGTAAATTGCTGGTGTCATATGATTAAGGGAGAATCATAGACGAAAACAAGGTAAAGTTTGAATATATTTATTCACATATTGATAGAATATTTACAAGTTGAAAACTATGCAAAATGCTGTTAAAACAGTGTCATACTCTTCTCTATTATGTACTCTTGATACACATTCATACTGTTGTTGTATCGTGTGTAAGCTTTTAATCATGATTGTATTACATGTACTCTTACATGGGTCTACATTTCCATTTTACACTTTTTCAGGGAGACTCAATTAGTTACTTTCTTGATGAATTAGAAAGAATAGGAAAGTCCGTAAGTATTAAATTTAATATTTTTAATTCCGTGTGATGTAGTAATGTATAACATTGCCTATTCCATTCATCCATAATAAATACTGCTTTAAATTAGCAAATGAATTAGTATATAATATTGATTACTATTCCAGGTAGAAATGGTTTCATTTCATTAGAGGTAATTAATCAGTTAATATAAAACACGTATTAAAAATAACATAACCTGGCTATTTATACCCATGCCATGTGTCAATGTGCCTGCAATAAGAGAAATAGCAAGTGACATGGTTGCCCTCTGTACTTTCTGTAATGCTTGCAAAATTTGGCTGAGATCTGCAGCAGTAAATTGGCTTGGGTGCCCTTCTTGGTTTGCTTGATGCAATTTCCCTAAATTCTACATGATGTACGTTTTCCATATTCTTTTACGAAAGGTGTCAGTTTTTCAAATTAAACTCCACCCAACACTTACTTTGCCATTAAACTGCCAGAAATTTTATCTGGCAGTTGATAGGGAATTATATAGCAGCATATCTATATAACGTTTTACTGGTTGCTTTTAGAACTATATGCCAACAAAGCAAGACATCCTGCATGCACGAAAGGCTACAAAAGGAGTAACGGAATATGTGATAAATATCAAGGGGATTCCATTCAGATTTGTGGACGTCGGTGGTCAAAGGTCACAGAGGCAAAAGTGGTTTCAGTGCTTTGAATCAGTGACATCGATCCTTTTTCTAGTGGCTTCCAGTGAATTCGACCAAGTGCTGTTGGAAGACCGTGTCACCAATCGTCTAATTGAATCGCGCAACATATTCGAAACAATCGTCAATAATAAGTGCTTCACGAATGTGTCAGTGATTTTGTTTTTAAACAAGCAAGATTTGCTAGAGTCGAAAGTACAGAAAGTTGCGATATCAGACTACTATCCTGAATTTGAAGGCGATCCTCATAATTTAAGAGACGTTCAGGTGTTCATTAGGAATATGTTCGACTCCGCACGTCGTGAGAGAAATAAACCACTCTTCCACTATTTCACGACGGCTGTTGACACTGAAAATATCAAGTTTGTGTTTCAAGCCGTCAAAGACACGATCTTACAAGACAATCTGAAAGCACTCATGCTGCAATAGCCTCTTGACTGTGTTGTGAGAGAAACTCAAGGCTGCCTTATAAACACTTTGTGTTAAAGACGAATGTACCATTCATGTAACATAGCAACTCTACCCAGTGATTTCTGGAGCTTACACACTCCTATAATGTTGCTCATCTGTAGGTAAATACCTTTTTTCTAAAGGCAGCTTTTGGATGTATAGGTGATATCTAGCTATTTACCACCCCACATCTATACCTAGCACCATATACTGCAAATCTAACAAGCAAAATACATTAAGATTACAAGATTCAGACCTTCGCTATTCATTGACACCTAGTATTTTGGTATTAGTGTATCCTCACCTGCCTATACACCATGTGACCCCGTTATACACTATCCATATGTTGTACACACCATGTACTGCTTCTTTCTAGTGTTATTATTCTGTTTCTTGAGTTGTGCTCATTGGCGGCTGTGCCAGCATGAGTTGTTGGCCAGTTTCTTGGTATGTAAAAAAGTCAACCAAGTTATCATCCAAAGATAATCAAGTATTGAATTTTAACTTCTTCTCCAAATAGCCATCTATTATGAACAAGTGTGGACACTGTTGTCGAATTTTATCGAAATGTTTTTTATGGAAAATCACTTGTATTTTTTGACAATAGGTAAAATGATGATTTTATAAATAAAATGTGGAGAAATAGTTTTTAGTCTCATGTATCAAGCTGTAGATCTGAACTGTGCTTGAGGAGGTGTTGCTCCTGTACACTCAGTCTTTAGAAGAAACCGTTAGTTGGATTATCAGATACGTTAGTTTATCGCTTTCCGTGAGAAGAGAAAAGACTTTTATCATTTCATTAACCATGTGTTCAGAATTTGAATGCAAATTCCTGATTGACAGTTGACTTGATATATTTGTCACATTGTGTGTGACAATGTTTAGCGACAATACAGTTTACGTTAAGGGATGTAGGAATCAAACCTATACACCTAGGCATATACATCCTGTGTGTACGTTATCGTGCATACTGACTTGGATAACAATAGATTTACCCATGGTCATTATTCTACCTGAGCTTCAACAGCTTTCTAAACTTTACAGAGTGGCTACGTGTACGAGTACTGTCTGACTCAGCTCACGGGCAACAGGTATGGTCAAGCATTTCACATGAGATCATGCGACAATCCTTGTGTACGTATGGCCTGCGCACCGAAAAATGGCATGAAATGTTGGTTAAGTTAAGTACTCTGTAGTGTTTTTACATAGTATACGGGTAGGGAAGCCGTGTTACGACACCTGAAGTCTTATTTGTGTGGCATCTTCCTTACACATGCGCCTCAGCGTTCAGTTCTTATGTGGCACATAAGGTTCTTATATGTATAAGAAAGGATTTCTAGTGGCATCAATGACTGAGCAGTTACTGGTGTTTCCTGTTACCTAGGCAAGCCGGGTTTAAACCTCAGACATATTTGCTTTACTTTTTTACTAGTGTATTTTACATGTTTATATTATAATTAACGCAAGGTATTCCTATATTTGAGGACAGATATATACATGTAGATTTTCCACTTTGCATTGGTATTTTAATTAAGAGAATTCAGATAAAAAATAAATCAAAATAATAAAATTAATAATATACTTCAAGTTCTACATATAGCTGTCCATTAGAAAGTGTAGAGACAGAGTACGAGTCTGAGTTCATTTATTCCTGTATGTATCATGAGATCGTGTATGAAATGCATGAGATGCATAGCCTGCGAGCTGAGGTGTACCGTAACTGTACTCATAGCCACGGCCAAACTTTTATGTATTCAGTGTAGTACCCGGTATGGTTTATCCCAGGGTAGGTTGTTTGCATCAAAGGAAATACAAAGATTTGAGTGAGCATATTTTGGCAAATTTCAATGTCTTTCCTGATAAATCATGTATAATGTAGCTCTGTGTCCCTGGTTTGCACATTCCTGGACCCGATTGCACTAAGGAAATAGTCATGTACGCAGTCATTATTGTGCATGCCTGTGTAGTTACATAATATATGAGTTATGGTTGTAATGCTAGATTTTGCTAGCTAATGCTTGTTGTGTAAATGAAATTTTGTTACGTGTATAAGAATAAAATAAGTTTTTAAGATATATAAATAAAGTTAATGTCTTTACAGAATAACTTGATACGATTGTAAACTACAATATATTATTTTAATTACTGTCGGGTCTAAAAAAGATGGTTAGTACGGTACTTCCTGTGATTCTAGTATTTCACGATACATTATTTATCATTGAAATACACGTACGGAGTTCGCGAAATACAAGACTGCGAGGAGGACCAGACTATGGGACATCTCCTGGAATGCCCCCTATTACCGGAGCCCTGTAGACCTGGAGACCTTGAGGTTTTCAACCACCCATGCAAGGCCCTGTGTGCTGCAGTGGCTAGGTCGAGTGTAGTGTAGTGACCCGAGAAAAGAGATATTGAAATTCATGCACACACTGTCGTAGTCCTTTTAATGGTAGAACATTTCAGAAATGTTAAGCTCAATATTATGGGATGTCGAGCGCTAAGGAACCTACACTAGTGGAATTTAGCTGGTCGTTATGATATTAATAATTATTATAAAAGAAGCCCAAAAGACAGCCATGTTGGCAGAGGTTAAAACATTGAATGACACACATCTAAATGTAGATACCAAAGTATCAAATTACAGTAACAGACGCTCAGGTTATTCAATTTAGTAAACCTAAATAGCAAAATTAAATCTTTTTCTAGCCGGCTACTACGATCCACACCCACACGGCCACAGTGTAACTGTAAGTTGTAGGTGAGTAAGTGAGTTGTCTGTTGATCAAATTCAACTTGAACTTTGCCTCTCTCCGTCTTCGACTTAGTCCAAGAGTAGTCTTTATGAGGTTATGATGTTGAAATTGTAAAATAGTGATGAAAAATGATAGCGAAAAGAATAAAGACTAACTTCAACAAGTAAGGCTGTGTAGCAGACGAAAATGAAGATAGAACAACTGAACACTGAACACTGACTGAAGAATTAACAGCCAAGGTGGCGTTTTACACAAACTGGTCGTCATATTAAAAATTATTATATTTATAATATAATTAATAATATTTCATAATATATAATATTAATAAACAATTTACCACCATAAACACATATAGGGCTAGTTTCGATATTGCCTAAAACCAGTACGTGTAGCCTGTTTCTTTATCCATTAGTAACAAATGTAAATAATGGTCTGCGTATGTAACACCTGGTGCACTGTATTGGCCAATAACCAACACCAAAATATAAAAGAATTATTCGGTCTACTGGTGCACGTAACACGTGGTCCTGAATACGAACGAGGTCATACTACAAATATGCTTAAATGGACATAATTTTAGCTTAAATGGACCTAAAAATTGCTTAAATGGACCTAAATATGCTGATTTAGCTAAATAGGTGCTGATTCAAGCAGAATAAGTGCTTATTGATGCAAAACAACTGCTGATTGATACAAACAACATGTTCAAATAGCTTATATCAGCAGAATAAACGCCCATTCACGCTAAACAAATGTCCATTTCAGCAAATATGTCTCCCTCTTGCTGATATCAGCACTAACAAAGGTCCATTTCAGCATAATTGTCTCCCTTTTGCTGATATCAGTGCTAAGAAAAGTCCATTTCAGCATAAATGTCTACCTTTTGCTGATATCAGCGCTAAGAAGGGACATATCAGCAGTTATATGCTAATTAGGCAAACATTTTTAACATTTTGCACACGGCACGCACTCCACGCAGGCCGGAGGAAGTTTAGAGTAGTACAGAGGCGTTTTTATCTAAGCGAAATCGGTAAATCGGTTTCCTAAATCACGTGATCAGCGGTTTGGTGAAAGCGCTTTTGTTACATAAAAACAATGCAAGATGGCAGACCAGCAAAATGATTTGCAGAAGAAATTTATATTTTTCGTTTTCGACTAACTTATTATTCTTATATAATCATTTATTAAGAAAACTACTTAATAACTTACGTTTGACTATCTGCCATATTGAATGTTGAAATCGTCTGAAATCGCTCGCTGGGCGATTTCGACGGTTTCGCAAAGCACTTTCGCAAGCCGTCTAGATAAAAACGAGAAACGACCAAAGCGCTTTTACGAAACCGTCTAGATAAATGCCCGGTAAATGGAAGATTTGCGAAACCGTAAAGCGCTTTTGCTTAGATAAAAACGCCTCCAGTAGGTGGAGTAGGGAGAAGCTAGTGAAGAATGAGGAAGGGGAGTAGGGAGAAGTTGGTGGTGGAGAAGGACAGAAGGAGGAGGGGGAGAAGCTAGTGGAGAATGACGAAGGGGTGAAGGGAGAAGCTGGTGGAGAAGATGGAGGGGGAGAAGCTGGTGGAGAAGAGAGAAGGTGGTGGAGAAGGAGGCGGGGAGAAGCTGGTGGAGAAGGAGGAGGGGAGAAGCTGGTGGAGAAGGAGGAGGGGTAGAAGCTGGTGGAGGATGAGGAAGGGGAGAAGGGAGAAGCTGGTGGAGAAGGAGGAAGGGGAGAAGGGAGAAGGTGGTGGAGAAGGAGGAATTAGGGGAGAAAGGAGAAGCTGGTGGAGAAGGAGGAGGGGAGAAGCTGGTGGAGAAGGAGGAGGGGGAGAAGCTGGTGGAGAATGAGGAAGGGGAGAAGGGAGAAGGTGGTGGAGAAGGAGGAGGGGGAGAAGGGAGAAGGTGGTGGAGAAGGAGGAATTAGGGGAGAAGGTGGTGGAGAATGAGGAAGGGGAGAAGGGAGAAGCTGGTGGAGAAGGAGGAAGGGGAGAAGGGAGAAGGTGGTGGAGAAGAAGGAATTAGGGGAGAAAGGAGAAGCTGGTGGAGAAGGAGGAGGGGGAGAAGCTGGTGGAGAAGGAGGAAGGGGAGAAGGGAGAAGGTGGTGGAGAAGGAGGAGGGGGAGAAGGGAGAAGGTGGTGGAAGAGGAGGAGAAGCTGGTAGAGAAGGAGGAGGGGGAGAAGCTGGTGGAGAATGAGGAAGGGGAGAAGGGAGAAGCTGGTGGAGAAGGAGGAAGGGGAGAAGGGAGAAGGTGGTTGAGAAGGAGGAATTAGGGGAGAAAGGAGAAGCTGGTGGAGAAGGAAG
>NW_014577145.1:312366-334193 GCF_000485595.1 Priapulus caudatus | reverse complement strand
TCCTTCTCCACCTGCTTCTCCCCGATCCTCCTTCTCCACCACCTTCTCCCTTCTCCCCTTCCTCCTTCTCCACCAGCTTCTCCCTTCTCCCCTTCCTCATTCTCCACCACCTTCTCCCCTAATTCCTCCTTCTCCACCACCTTCTCCCTTCTCCCCCTCCTCCTTCTCCACCACCTTCTCCCTTCTCCCCTTCCTCATTCTCCACCAGCTTCTCCCCCTCCTCCTTTTCCACCAGCTTTTCCCCCTCCTCCTTCTCCACCAGCTTCTCCTTTCTCCCCTAATTCCTCCTTCTCCACCACCTTCTCCCTTCTCCCCTTCCTCCTTCTCCACCAGCTTTTTCCCTTCCTCCTTCTCTACCAGCTTCTCCCCCTCCTTCTTCTCCACCAGCTTCTCCCCTTCTTCCTTCTCCACTAGCTTCTCCTCCTCCTTCTCCACCAGCTTCTCTTTTCTCCCCTAATTCCTCCTCCACCACCTTCTCCCCTTCCTCCTTTTCCACCAGCTTCTCCCCCTCTTCTTTTTCCACCAGCTTCTCCCTTCTCCCCCTCCTCTTCCACCAGCTCCCTTTTCCTCCTCCTTCTCCCCTTCCTCCTTCTCCACCAGCTTCTCCCCCTCCTCCACCACCTTCTCCCTTCTCCCCTTCCTCATTCTTCACTAGCTTCTCCCTACTCCACCTATTAGTACGTACTACTCTAAACTTCCTCCGGCCTGCGTGCCGTGTGCAAAATGTTAAAAATGTTTGTCTAATTAGCATATAACTGCTGATATGGCCCTTCTTAGCGCTGATATCAGCAAAAGGGAGACATTTATGCTGAAATGGACTTTTTTTTAGCACTGATATCAGCAAAAGAGAGACAATTATGCTGAAATGGACCTTTGTTAGTGCTGATATCAGCAAGAGGGAGACATATTTGCTGAAATGGACATTTGTTTAGCGTGAATGGGCGTTTATTCCATAGAAATAGATAGACAACAGTAACATAGTTGTCTATCTATTTCTATGGTCTATGGTTTATTCTGCTGATATAGGTTATTTGAACATGTTGTTTGTATCAACCAGCAGTTGTTTTGCATCAATGTCATCAATCAGCACTTATTCTGCTTGAATCAGCGCCTATTTAGCCAAATCAGCATATTTAGGTCCATTTAACAAATTTTTATGTCTATTTAAGCCATTTTTATGTCCATTTAAGCATCACACATTAAGACCTCGTTCGTACACCATATTCGTATTCGTATACATGCGTACACATACGTACGTAACATACGTTATTGCCACGCCCAGCGACTGCCAGGGCCTGATTTGGGAGTGAATGAATCACTAGCTTGAGCAAGCGGCTGGTTTTGCGTTCGCTTAGTTCGTTTAGGAAATGGCGGATATTTAGAAGTTTTCAAAGAAAAACAATCTTCAGAACAGGCGTGATGAATACTCCCGGAAAAACGCAGAGCTCTAATTGTAAGTTGTTTGACACATGTATATATATTACCTAATTGTGGCAGGTAGTTTGGGAGGTGTGTAACGACAACCTGATGATATAGTATACAGAGTAATGACTAATGAGTAATGTATTAACTATTATTGGGGCCCGCTAGGCTACGCGTCCGGACATCCATCTCACACAGTGATCTTGCGAAACGTACACGCATGATTGTGCAACGGGACGCTCTGCTGATTGCCGAGTGTGTGCGTGTGCGCGTGAGAGTGTGAGAGAGAGCGAGAGAGGGGGAATGTGTATGTGTGTGTGTATGCGTGAGAGAGACAGCTAGAGGTGTGTGTGTGTGCACGTGTGTGTGTGAGAGAGAGAGAGAGAGAGAGAGGGAGAGAGAGAAGAGAGCAGAGAGAGAGAAGAGAGAGAGAGAGAGGACAGGAGAGAGGGAGAGAGAGACCAGGAGAGAGGAGGAGGAGAGAGGAAGAGCGAGAGAAGGAGAGAGTAGAGGTAGAGTAAGTGTGTGTGAGAGCGAGAGAGAGAGCCTAGAGGTCGTGTGTGAGAGAAGAGAGGAGAGAGAGCGAGAGGAGACGGGATGAAAGGATAGACGCAGCATCGCATATTTGTATATTTACGGCAATCAGCAGAGCGTTCCGTTGCGCAACATGCGTGCCTACGCAAGTGCCGCGATCACTGGTGTGAGTGAGATGTTCGATGCGTAGCCTGGAGGCCTAGGCGACCGCCGGTTCCAGACCGCGTAGCCAACTGCGTTATTATTTATGTATATGTAGTTCTGATAAGTAGCTGTAGACTCTGTAGGCTCTTCGTATGACTACTACTCTACTAGTAGTAGTTAGTAGTAGTAGTGTACTACTGGCGACAACTGCGCCGCAGCAAGAACAAGTTCCCGCACATGCAGCACAGCACACACACGTGCGCAGTGACACTATAATCTATACAACATGGTGCCTAACTCGCGCCCCGCGCAGACCACAACTCCACCGTTTTTAATCAGTTACAATAACTCCGGTGTCTCGCAGGTTGACGCCACTTTCCAACTAGCTCGTTTGGATGGCGGAGAACTGCTGATACAAGCCTACACCGCGACATTTTTTTTACAATCGGCCCCGCCAGATGCGCCATCACATCACAGAAATTCCTTCAAATATCATGTTGAAAAGATTCTTTGAATGCACTATTTGAAGAAGGCGCAGGGCCGGCTGCGCTGATTGGCTGCAGCAAGTCAGTTGCGTAGTTTGCGCAGCCTGTCTGCACATTAAATTTGCTTTACACGAAAATTCCCCCAGAAATTTTTTGAAATTAGACCCCTATGAATTAGTATGCGTTTTCTGCGCGAGCAGAGGGTCCGGACCCCCCCCCCTGTACACGCCCCTGGGACCGTACCTCGCCTACTCATTAACGAGTCTAGGGAGTCGCATACGCCTACCCTAACCCTAACCCTAACCCTAAGTCCTAACCCTAACACCTAACCCTAACCCTAATCCTAACCCTAACCATATCAAACTAGTTTACCAGGGTACGTTCCGGTATACCGGACCGTACCCAGGGTACGTTCCGGCAGTACCCTGGGGGACATAGATCCTATCAGCAGTACTAGTAGTACTAGTGCGGCAACTGTACGCGCGCTATAGTACTACTACTAGAGCTAAGTAGGGCTGAGAGGGTCTCTGTCCCCCAGGGTATTGCCGGAACGTACCCTGGGTACGGTCCAGTATATCGGAACCATTTGATATGGTTAGGGTTAGGGAGTAGGCGTAGGCGACTCCCTAGACTCGTTAGTAGAGCAGGCGAGGTACGGTCCGGCACATTAGATAGTACCAGGGTACTTTCTGGTATACCGGACCGTACCCAGGTCCAGGTACATTGCTTCTAGATATCTAACTGAATAAAAATAGTCCACTTTCTGCGTAAAGAAAAGTGACGAATACAGTTAACAGCTTTGATTACGTGCGTGTCAGGTGTCACTGGTCGTGCTCTCACTCCCCACGATAACCCCTGCGACATATGAACTTATTGTTATGAGGTCATAAAAACACTGAGCTACGCTACATGCCGCAATCGATTTCTTTGACTGTCACGAGGTTTTGTGCGTGTGGCGAATCATGCGTTGAGGGAGTTCATGCCCTCGGCTCTAGATGTTTTGGACACCACGTCTACGTTCAAGAACGGAGCGTATTAGAATGCGCTTCCCGTTTACAAGTCTGTCTAAACTGCCGTTGCAATAACAGTAGTATTTCAGTGTAATATGAGGGAAAAAAGTGCTGGTCAGGAGGACCGGCAGTTTTGTAGAGTTGGTGACCGAATCAAAAACTTGGTGGCCTCGGGCCTTTGGGTCAGCACTAATTTCGAACGCTGACTAGTATAGTAAGTTACTTAGTAATATAATGTAATAACATGGTATTCACAGTATTGGTCTGTCTGTTTGCTGTGTTAGTGTTAGACTCAGCGAAGCTCTGATGTTTTGTTATATTTATAGGTTGGCAACAACCTTTTGTCAATGTCTTTCATCACTGTAGTGTGCGTTCCTGGAAAAAAGCTACAAAGACTGGAGATGTCAAATCTATTCTGGTGAGTGTAAGACAGATATCTACCAATTGAAATGGTCATGTCACAAATAAATCGAGAAAATTCAGACAAATTTAGTCTCACTTGTCAGCATACATATATGACTGATTTCTTCAACATAAAAATTATTTAACGAGTTTGCTGTTATAGGTTATAAAATAGTAAATTAACAGCAAACATACACCTGCTGTCTTGAGATTCGCGAGAGCAGAATTCTTTGCGGAGTCTCATAAAGCAAGTGCATGTAGTTATGTGACACAAATCTTGGATCAAGAATAGTTTGGGACTCCCGCAAACCGCAATATGTTTTCGAATATGTGCTACACCAATCTGGGGTGCTAAACTAGGCTTGGGTTCAAATCTTTCTAGACTGGTATCTATCTTGAAATGTAGACAGTTGTAACAGTGTAGAAACAGGGTACCCGTTGATGACATCTTGCGAGAGCGAAAATCCCGTGTTAATTTTGTTGACGAGTAAACAAATCTAATTTGAAATGCGGATTGGTGAAAAGAATGAATTGCGAGTGTTCTATGACATGTTAGCATTACTATATATATACACTTGGTGTTACACAAGGTGTACCGGTAAGTATCACAACGGTAGAGAAAATATAAAAACAGTTAGAAAAAACATTAGGAATTCTCGCTTTAAAATTTGTTATACAGAACCCCCTTGACATCGGTGTAGAATTTTTGAATTGCATTGGATCTTTTTATAGTTTCTTAGAAGTATATACTTAATATATTATTGGTAAACTACTCACTTATATTGATATATTTATAACATTGATGCATTTTCCTGATATAGGATAAATCATTAAAGTCACATGTGTACAGAATCAGTGGAACTCCTTCTGGTTCAAATTATATCCAGCTCCCAAAGACAGTGACACAGTCATTAGGGTATACAGGCAGAAACTTGTATCTGTTGTTCAGGTTTGTATAAATAAGCACAACTTATAGCAAATAAGCTTCAACTTTAGCATAAGACTTTCTTCTGTAATAAGCCTGACTTGAAGTATCTAAACGTGTCATAGGTGATAGTGATTGTTATGGCAAATATAATTGATATTACTGTGGTTGCCTCATTATCGGACCTCTCATAGACGCTTGTTCACTGCATAATTGGGACCAGCGTTTACACGGGACATTTTCATGGTTCCTGACCGTAGTTCCTGACCCTGTCTTGATCAAGAGTGCTTATTTCTCTGTCTTGGCTTTGACTGGTTGGTACCTACTATTTCAGACCTCAACCAGGGAAATATTTCACATTTCACGTGGATGTTATAAGCACAGATGGCTTGTCAACTCGGATCTCAATTTCTAACCTCTACCGGGACGTAACATCAGGAGCCGCATGGATACAGTTTCCATTTGTGTGTAAATCATCAATGAATTCCATCCATGAAGCTTCAGTCACAACCTACAAGCATGGTAATCAATGTATTCATTATCAAAAATGTCAAAGGTTTCCTTCAGTTTCATTAAGATATTCTATAGAACATTCAGTTAATCCAATCACAATGCTATGAACATTGTCCATTACCGTCATGTGCTGATCTGTGTTAATGATTACCAACTTGTGTTTGCAACAGATCTCCCTGGGCCTGCTCCCCCTGCCTCTCTGTGGACAGTTCTGCAGCTTGACATGCAAGCTGCCATGTCCAATTATATGCACAGACATTTCTCACATGTCAAGTGCATGCGGCTGTGCGCCAGTATGCTTGTAAAGAATATCATCACGTCTGATAAGGTGTTCTCTCCAGGTTCGTAATGTGTGTGGTGTCATTTCTTGGTAGTCCTGACTGCATTTTGTCACTGTTGCATTTTAGTCATCAACGTCTGTGGATATTTCCTATGATAAGACTGTAATAAATTTTGAGTTCATTTCTCCTTGTATTTATGTCAGTGTCATAAATTCCTAATAGAGACTAACTACTACAAAATATTTTCTGACAGATTCTGTGAAGAACGAGGTGGGTGATTTAGCGATCTACCCGCTTCCCAGGGTGATGCGGTTTCCTCTAGAGAAGGGAGAAAGTTGGCAAGATTGTTACGCTTATATTCGGTAAGAGGAAATATAATTGTTTTTGAATGATGTGAAATTACTTGTTTCTTAGTTATATGATCAGAACAACAGTATTTTTGTAACTCTTCCTCCTGTTGTACAGATGTCTTTACCATCGTTTATTTGTAAGATTGTTATTTTTAACACAATTCAAATTATATTAGTCAAAATTATATATATATATATATGTATTGAAGGCTAAATCCCTTGAGGGCTATGAGCGAGTAAGTTTATCTTGCCATTTCTGTTCTAGGATACCGTATGGAGTCAATGTACCACAGAGCCTCAGTATTAATACATTAAAGAGTAGTATAAAAAGATCACCGACCACCAAAGCTAAAGCTAGAATGTTGAACAGAGTAATGAGTGGTCCACCACATGTGGTTAACAAGCCTGTAGAGGCAGCTTTCACCAAAACACTACAAGTAAGTGTTATAATTTTTTTAGTACATACAACACTGGTGAGCTTTTAGCAAATTAAGTAAAAATTTGTAACTTTCTAATTGCTTTGATACTGAGAATATTTTGCAATTGATATTTTAAACTAACAATATCAGTCGGTCAGTCACGCCCGTGGTTCCTGGGCGGAGCATAGACCACTGATGAATCCTCGACATCTGACTCGGTGTTGGGCACCAATATGGTTGTACTAATTTCCCATTACTCTTAAAAGATTCACCAAGAAGCCGATTGCAGTGAAGGACAGCTGTGTGGTGATCTCACGTCTACAACATCTGCACCGCTGAAATGCAGCACTGCTCGTCACCGTGGCAACTGCAGTGTTATGTCTGACAGGCGCGGGGATGTGCACATCTATGCATCTCGTGGCGATCGGATCACCACGCACAGAACGAAGTCGCAGGTATTCACATTAACCGTATCCGGACGACTACCCCCTGGACAACTACCCCCGGACAACTACCACCTGGACAATTACCCCCCTAGGACAACTACCACCCGGACAACTACCCCCCTAGGGTTAGGGTTATGGTTAGGGTTGTCCTAGGGGGGTAATTGCCCTAGGGGGGTAGCAGGGCCCTAGCTATGATTTTTTTTCTGTAGCCAAACAATTAGCCAGAATCAATTTTCATTAGCCAATTTGGATTCCTGTTAGCCACATCTGTAGCCTAACATTTTATGAACACAAAAAGGCGATAACTAATTTTTCTTTTCTTTATTTTTTCACAAAACTACACTTATTCAATGCAAACAAACTATTATTCACCACCTGTCTATGACTGAGACACTAACACTATGATTCACCACCATGACTCTGACTGACTGACAGAGACATTCAAATTGTCTGAATTTTGTTCTTCACTGCTGGCAGGAAAATTTTCCTATCTTTTTTGGCACACCTCTGGACATAGCACTTTTCACAGTCAAACATCTCTTCTTCTGGGTCTTCGCTTTTGATGGTTAGAATGTCACAAACACTTTCTGTTTTCAGCTGATTTCTCAGAGCTGTTTTAACCAAATTATGTCTGCTAAAACCCCTCTCCACATCAACTGTTGTGGATGGTAGGGTCACAAACAGCTACTTTTTACAGTACCTGACGCACAATACGCACGCATGCGCACACACGTACGCACGCACGTACGCACGCACGCACGCGCGCAGTACAGTATAGACAGTACTATACACACAGTATAGTTATTTATAGTAATACTAATAGTTTACAGAAGAGTTTTCACAGCACATGCATATACTCTACTACTTTTGTAACTTCGGGATGCTATTGAACCAGAAAAATTAGCTGCTCATCAAAGCTGACTATATTCCCCAATTAGTACTTATCAGTTTTACTACTTTTTACAGTACCTCACACACAGTACACACACAAACACACCTACACGCATGCACACGAACGCACGCGCGCGCACACAGGCGTAGTAAAAATCATTTGATTTTTGCCAGCGCCGTTGCCGTGCCGTGTGTGGAGACAGGCCTTTTTTAAACCCCAGGGTTTCTTCTGAGGGAAAATTAGACAACGGTGGTAATGCCCAGTTTGGGGAAAAACGCACATGATGGATTCAAAGGTGTGCAGTAGGCACGAATGTGGATTCTGCAGGCAGACGCGGGGGGAGAGAGGTAGAGGGCCGGGGGTTCAGGGGGTCTCCCCCAGCAAAATTTAAAACATTTGAATGTCTTAGACTGCATTTGATGCACCCCGAAAATAAAATTTCACCCTTTAGTTTAAATCTTACTCTGTTAGCAGACCTAAGTCTCACGCTGCGCATTTCGCGGGAGACTCACGCATCTGGACCCATTCTCCCGCGCTCCCGCATGCCCTACACATTCTCACGCATTCACGCCAAAGAAAAAAAAAACCAAAAAGCAGCCCGCGACACCCCTGTTACCCACTTCCGTGGCTGTGCACATCGTCGCTCGTGCTTGCTGGCTGGGCGGCATTGATTGAAGTACGGGGGGGGGGGGGGCTGATTGTTACAGTCGCGTGGGTGTGGTTATTGCTGTATATGTAGGGGTGGGCACCGCGCTGGTTATTATGGAGCGACAGCAAAACTTTCCCGGGATCAAGGAAAAAGCTGCAATCGGGAATGACACACGAGTGTGCTGGCATGCAAAAAGAAACGTTGCTGTTTCGACGATCAAATAGGATCGATGTTTGCTGGGTCATGTTTATTACGGAAAAATTACGTTCGTCACTTTTTTCGCCTAATAAGACTTTCAATCGCCAGATTACTAATTTGTTCGCCATTGGCGAATTGGCGAGTGGGTAGCGAGGGCCCTGGGGTAGTTGTCCTAGGGGGGTAATTGTCCAGGGGGTAGTAGTCCTAGAATCCACATTAACACGTACCTCGCCATGAATCCTGACATGGAAAATGTGTTATTAGTGTTAGATGAAAGATATGATATACAACTCCTCACCTAACATCATCGTTACGTTCCTGTAGATAGTCTAGGAGCCAGAACCTAGGAAACGTGGAATGTCGTATACCTCCTACATAGTCTTTTTATATGATCAAGTAATAAATTATGGGTAAACTAAGGCGTGTAAATGTTGAATTTTAATGTTAAATTTCAGCCAACTCCTCGCTCTATTCATTATCTTTGCTAATACATTAGCTTTACTCTTACTCTTGGTTACAGTAACTAAACGTGTTATCGTCATTACTCTTGACACAGGAGGAAGTGATCGTTGGCGAAACACTTCCGGCACGGCTTTCGTTTACCGGGGTGGTCGAACACGATCCGCTCTTGAAACTGCACCGAGTGGTGGGCTTCAGTACGGACCAGGCCTGCATCACTGCGGATGGCAAGCACATCGTTTATCCCGCGCATGCGATCATCGTCGCAGTCAGCGTCGAGACGGGTCAACAGCGATTCTTCACCGGCCACACAAACAGGGTCTCTGGCCTGGCGCTGCGCTCCAGCCCTTCCCCGCTGCTTGCATCCGGAGAAGTCGGCAAGCGAGCGCTGGTGAGACTGTGGGAGTTCGAATCGGGACGCTGCGTTGCCGTGGCAAAGGCCCACCACCAGGGACCACTGCTGCTTGAGTTCTCCGCGTGCGGACGGATGCTGTGCGGCGTGGGCCGAGACGCCAGGGGGCAGCACCTGCTGGTGATGTGGAGTGTTGTGAATGCTGAGAGGGGCGTCGTCGATACTCTTGCCAGAGGCCACACGGACGTCGACATAGCCGCAATGAGCATGGACCCGGTCGATTCCACGCGCTTCGTCACGGGTGGCAAGGGCAACCTGCAGCTGTGGAGGGTGCGAGACGGCACCCTGAGGAGTTGCAGTGTGAACATGAGAGACTACGCGGGCGTGGTCGTCACGGACGTCTGCTACCGGTCGGCGCCTGACGGCGGCGACACGCTCGTGTGCGCGAGCAGCAATCTCGGCTTCGTTTTCGACGTCAATCCGAACACGGCGTCCGTCGCGAGAGCGATGCCGCTGCTTCCCGACGTCGGGGAACTGCCCGACGACAAATCTGGCGTGACGAGGAAGGGTGGCGTCCTGATCAACGGGATCGCCGCGAGCCACGGGCGCTGCGCGACTGCGTCGGAAGACGGCGCGTTGCGCGTGTGGTCGCGCGACTTCGCCAGCGTGTTGCTAGAGGCGGAGCACGCTAGCCCCGCGCGCGCGGTGCGCTGGAGCGACGACGGCGCAGCGGTGGTTGTGACGACGCGCGACGGCAGCATCGCGGCGGTCGACGTCAACACGGAGACGTACACGACGCTGATGCGCTCGCACACTGACGAGGTGTCGTCGATGGATGTCGACGCGAGCGGGGAGTACCTCGCGACGGTGGCCGACGACGGCACGGTGAGAGTGTGGGCGCTCGCGACCAGCCGGCAGCTGTACGACTTCAGCGTTGACGGCGAGGTGCCGTGCAACGTCTCGTTCCATCCGTCGAAGGCCGAGTTTGCCTGCGGATTTCTGTCGGGAAGAGTGACGGTGTTCAGCGTGTCGGACGCTAGAGCCGTGTCTGAACTGAAGCAGCTTCGTGGCCAGGTGATAGGTCTCGCGTTCTGCCCGAGCACGGAAGGAAGCGTCTGCTACTGTGACCAGTTCGGAAGCCTTGTGCTCTATCACTCGTCGGGTGGCACGTACCGGCTGGTTCGTTCCCTTCCCAACATGGTGTGTAGGAATACGGACCTGTCTCCGAGCGTCCTTGCCGTGTGCCAGAGTGGACAGTATGTCGCGTGCATCGGTCCCAGCGAATACCTTGTGACAATCATGGACACAGCTATGTTGAATGAGATCCTGCGATTAGACGTTAATGCCACGATGCTCTCTGACACCCCCTATCCCACGCTCGACACTGCAGTTCGAGTGTCCTTTATTGGTAGTCAGGAAAGCAAAGAGGTGTTAGTAGCGACATCTTGTGGTAGGCTGCTAAAGTTCGATTCCACGAGTGGGAAGTTGACTGCGCAGAGGCAGGATATCCATGCAGGACCTTGCTCTGCACTGACAGCATCTACAAGCGGAAGACTAATCATTACTGCTGGTGACAACATCATCAAGGTGATGAAAAAAACAACTGCTCACTCACACAGAAACGCGTATCCTGTGCTTGTTTTTAATTGCAGAAAATAGTACGATGTAGTATAATACATCAGGAAGCCACAGAGATGCAAAGGCACAGAATCTACTGTCACATGCACAGACATTTTGCACTGCGTCAATTCCAGGTGTGGCCTTCGTCACTGAGAATGGACGTGGCACCACAGCTCTTCACGGGACATTCCTCCCCAGTGACGGCTCTACACTGCACAGCTGACGGCGGTAAACTGCTCTCGACAGGGGACACTATTTTCGTGTGGGACATGCACACCACCAGCAGATCACCAAACTGTGTGGGAGTCCCACCCACAGACCTGCTGAGCGACCAGCGACAGCGTTTGGTGGCCCGAGAAGAGGACGAGGCAGCATGTGATGTTCCTGACTATTCTTCAGTGCTAGCAGGTAAAACGTGATGGGCAAACATTAAACCCACCCTATACAAGAACTGTCAGCGTAGCATATGGTATATATTATTATTACTATTTGCTGTACCGATAGCCTTGTGTGGTAGACCGCAATACCAATTACAAGTTGGGATATCATAATGAAGATATGCATTACTGAAATTCAATTTTAGGATCGGATTTAATTGACGTCTCATTGCAGTTGGTGGTTAACTAGCTATATTTCCATCATATAACTCCAAAAATTATCATTTGTGAGTTATCATGCATGTTCACGAACCTGCGTGATTTACTTGTGTGGTGAATCGTTGATTTGTTTTTAACGCAGACATGAGCAGCGTCTCAGCAATCAAGCTAGACAGCACAGCTACTGAAGTGCCAGTAAAACCTGAAGATCCAGTGTGCTTGTCACCCATCGCAGAAGAAGTAACAAGACGGCACTCGCTTAGAGTAAACAGCTGTGCAGAAAACGCTGCCAGGGACTTGATGGGTGATGATTGCAGTGGTGGTGCGACCAGCTCTCCACCTCCAGCGTTGGATCACACACACAAACCAAATGCCAAACGACACTTCTTTACATATGGGAGCAACTCGCCTCTCGCTCAGGTATATAGTGTCTGTCGTCTGTCTGTCTGTCTGTCTGTCTGTCTGTCTGTCTGTCTGCCTGCCTGCCTGCCTGTCTGTCTGTCTACCTCTGACCATCATCATTCATCTGTGCAGAAACAATGGTTAACAGTGAAGTAATATCTTCATTATAACTATTGTTGATCTTTTTTGTATTAACAGAGAAGATATACAGCTCTCGAAAATGAAGCAGGCTTAAAGCTCGACAATGTCATTGGCTACAATGGCAATGGCCGAAACAATATGGTGTGGAACCCTACGTCCGGTCTGTTTGCATACACTAGCGGTTGTATTGTGGTGGTGGAAAACCTACATGATGGCCAGCAGCGCCATCTACTCCATCATGAAGAAGAGATTTCAACACTTGCGCTGCAACATGACTCATCTGTGAGTAATCTGTACAAAACGATAGCACTGCGCACGAAGCCATTGCTTATAATATTAAAAGAGTCTACAGCTATCATTAGTGAATCTATAATTTTACAGTAAAATGTTGCCAATATGAATAGCTAATGATGAAATAACGATAATACATAATAATAATAATAACTACGATGTCTAATCATTGCAACCATTCTACTGTAATGTACTGTAATTAAGCTAATGTGAACAGCAAATGTAATGGCTGATTAACAGAATATGTACTATATTGGTTATGCAAATGATTGATGGATTGATTAATTAAACAAACTTGCTACTAGTGACAAATTAAATTAATCATTGGTCGTGTGTGTAGCTACTGGCTTCAGCATCAGGCTCGGATCACCCGGCTGCCTGCTGCCAGATCTATGTATGGGACACGCAAACGTTCTCCTGTAAAGTCACGCTGTCTCAACACAAACACAACGTAGTGTGCATGGATTTTTCACGCGATGCTCGGTTTTTCATAGCTGCTGGTGAGTCGCGCATCATTCAGTGCTGGTATTATTTGTCGTGCACAAAGGCTGTCAGTATAAATCTGTGACACCGATTATAAATGACGCATTTATTTTTGTTGTGTAATAACTAGTGATGTTTTTGTTAACTTGGATTAGTATACATGCTACAAAATAGATGTAGATTTCATCACGTGTAGGTGTGAATGGAAGGACCCCTTCTAGTACCGGGTTTGTTTTTAGGTGATTACCGTGAACCAAGGATCGTCATTTGGAGCACGTACGACTGGACTGTCACCGTGACAACAATTGCCTCGTTTCCTATTCACCAGCTGTGCTGGGACATGTACCACAATGCAGAGTTTGTCACGGTGGGTGAAGAAGGCAAGGTATGCTTCTGGATGCTGGAGGAGAATGAATCCACGCCTCAACATGGCCAGCTGTGCCTGCATGAACCAGAAATACCAGAAGAACTGCTATACGATCAGGTTATGAGTGCATGCATGATTGCATGTATATACATATCTCAATACCTTCACACATAGAAGAGAAGATCGCCATTTGAAGTAATATTTGCATACAATATAAATGGCTACCAAAATTAAAAACCCATTTATCACTACGTTTTTAATGTGTCCTCTAATCCACAAGAAAGCAGTTTATACAAAGAATTCTAAACTATGGACCTGTTAGCTGCATTAGATGTCAGATATTGTGCAGGACTGCATCAAGAGTTTGAAGCACTAGAGAGTATGTGAAATTAAATTTGTTTCTATGACGATAGGTCTTTAAAGTTAAAACTAGTATGTGATGGTCGAACTAATGTTCTGAAACATCTGTACAGGCAGGACTTGCAGTTAATTTTACTGCTGCATGTTATACCGGAAAGAATACTCTATTCCTGGGTACAAGCAATGGAAAACTATCACTATGGGATACCAGCAGCAATACCTGTACAGCTCATTGGACTGCCAGCAGTTCTGAAATAGGTGAGTATGGATACCTTGATCTATTTGCAATATTAGTGCAACTTGTTTAAGCTGAATGAAAATGGTTGGGTTCATTTAGAGGGTAAAGAATAAATATATTATTAAATATTTATGTTATCAGATATTTGTTAATAACGAGCATCAACAGTTTTATTATAATCATCAATCTATGTTATGTGCTTATATTTTGGTTTTTTTATAATGTATTTTATGTTTTATATGCTTTATGTGGCATTTATCCATCTATAATAATAAATCTGACCAACTACACTGAAACCTGCTGCTAAACCTTCTAAAAAATACATGTTAAGGTAGGCTAGAATATTATTCTTTGGATAGAGCTGGATCTGTCTGTATTAGTTTTAAATCCCATGCTATAATGCACAGCAGAGGATGTGCTAACAGGTTTCTACCTTCCTCATTTTAGGCGTCATCGCTGGGCGAGGCAATAATTTTGTCATCGGCAATCAAGAAGGAGTGAAACTCTGGAATGTTGCTAGTTTGGTAGGCCCGCAGGAGCTAGGTAGCGCAGTGCCAGGGCAGATGACATCAGGAGCCTCTCTACAGGGAGAAATGGAACTAGATGGTTATGTGACTTCTGTTGCATTTGAAGAAAACTTAAACATGGTGCGTTGGTGTGCGATATAAATAATGGTTCGCTTGCTGTAACCTGTGTATCTTTGTGCGATCCATTGAGTTTTGCTGAATTCGAAGAATTGGATGCATTTAATGTTATGCTGCATGCAGTGAATAACGTGTTATTGTCTTATCCTCATAGATAACCTAATACGATCTATATATGCTGATATAGGGAATCGTTGGTACTGCATCAGGAACTCTTTGGTACATGAATTTCTCAGAGCACACAAGCTTGCAGCTTGTCAGTGGACATGGGAGCATGGTAATCACTAGTTACAGTTAGCAGGCAACTTCATTCGTCTGTTATCACATATATTATTCTGTGATTTATTAGCTTCAAATATTTAAGAAATACGTTATTGTTTAATTTGTCTTCTTCTGCATTTACATGGTGCGCACTTCTTATATAACAGTATGGTGTGATTGGTATAATGTTGCTATTACATTATTATTTTAGGTAACGAATATGGCGTGCCTAGGGACGGATCACTTGGTCACATCGTGTGATGATGGCAGCCTCAGAGTTTGGCTACTAGCTTCTCGGGAGCTTGTCATGCAGTTCAAGACAACTTTTCAGGTAGAAAATCTGTAACTGTACCACTCACACGGTTTTTCTGCAGTCAACCTTTTTTCAGATTATTACCTTCTAAATTTTGGAGTGTTTCTAATGCATCGGAGTCTTATAAGCCAGGAGACATGGTAAAATATTTCTCTCTCTCTCTATATATATATATCTGTTACCCAGAAAACCTAGACTGCTTTAGGAGTGTGTTGTATTGATATGTTAACGTGTGTTGTTCCAGAGCTGTGACTGCCTAGCAGCGAGTCCGGTAGATTTGGATACAGTGCTAATGAGACCAGTCGGTGACAAGATAAAGACAGGGTTTCCCCTGGTGGTGGCTGGCTACACGGATGGCAGCATAAGACTATTTGATCTGAACAAAACCAAAATGCTGAGGAAGACGATACCACACAAAGCGGCAATCACTGCTATCACATTCTCGGACGACGGTAATTTTCAGATTTCGTTTTAATAATCATAATAATCTTTTTAATTATTTTAATTTTTCCGTAATTAAAATCCCAGCCAGAAGTATGTGCTAAACTTAACCGTAGCAGAGCAGCAACTGCCCTTAGTATCACTCCATGCCTGTATGCGTATTATTTAGATGTTGGTTTGGCTATGCTCTGTTTGTCACAGGTCAGGTTATTGTGTCGGGAACGTGTACAGGTCATCTGGCTGTGAGCAGTGCTGTGACGGGGCATGTGATTCGCACAATCAGTGACCATCATGGTGCTTCCATCACTGACATTAGATGCAGTCCTGCTCAGGTTCTATTTACTATAGCACATACGTAGGTAGCTGTGGGTTATAATGCTAAAAATCAACAGTTACAATTTGTAAAGGGGTTGCCTGGTTAATAAAGACATCTAATTTTGATCCACGTGTGTTTGAATAGAATATATAGCCGCTGGGCACATTATATGGTATGCATATAGCTGCAGTGTACATATGTATTATCGGGTAATAACCTATCGTTTGGTCACTTGGCATCGTCTTAATGTTGAATGTTTTTCCAATTTTATTTTTACATTTCTATTATCTTAGTTTAATGCCTGTTTTCTTGTATCACAGAAGAACTCGGTAGAATTTGGCGAGTACCCATCTCTGTGGCTTGCTGCCAGTAATGATCAGCGTGTCAGTGTGTGGGCAGCAGACTGGTCTCTCTCTGAATGTGAGCTCCTTGATTGGTTGACCTTTCCATCGCTACCAGAGACAGAAAACAAGGTGCTACAAGAGAAACAATCTAATACTATATCTAAGAATATTCTGTAGAAGGTGACAGGCATGTAATATTCTTCAATTGTAGCCAGTCAAAATTATTAAGGGAATCAGATTTTAAGTAAAATTTAACAGCAAAATTGGATATAATGGGTCCAGTGTCTTATTCCATGATTTACGATCAAAGTGTTATTTTTATAGAACAAAAACGTTTGTTAGCATGATACATATACTTGTATGCTTACATATATGTTGTTGGTTGTGCAGGATCTTGGACGGATACCAAGCTTGGCTTGTTTTAACCCTGTCGATCCTTCTGTGATCTTCTATGTGGGCTATGGATTACAGAAGGCAATTCAAATGTACTGCTTGAGGCGGCAACAGGTAGTTATGATAATATTTAATATCGTGCTAAAATTCAAGTTTAGGTTTGCAATTGTCATGCCTAAAGAAGAGGTTGACTGGCAAGCTAAGATACTTTTATTAAATCTCGGCAATTAGTACAACGGCCTCTGGTCACAAAGTAAATGGATTATGGTTGACAAATTAAGATCACAAATAGATCAATATACTAAGCATGAAGAATATTGTTTTAATATGTATAGAAATATCAAGTCGTTGACCTTTGTGCATTTAATACAATGGGAACCTGGGTGTATATTTAATATACATGGAAAATGAAATTTATTTTGCAAAAGCAATTGCACATTCAAGTTCTGCGAAACATGGGCGTATTGGAATCTATATTGGGAAGCTAATTCAACCTGTAAAGTTGAAAGTTATGGATAAAGCCACATTTTAGAATGTGTTTTCAAGATATGCTATTTAGATTGGCATGTAGAAAAAACCTTGATTCCACTTCCATCATCTGTACTGTAGGTTCTGAAAAGCATACCATTGTTGGAGTGGGCATGCTGTTTAGACTTGTCTCCAGATGGCAGCTTCATGGTGGTAGGAACGATTGGTGAGTGATAAAAATAGGTATTCAGTGCATCATGGCTTTGATGCTGTACAAATTTCTTCATGTTAAGTAAATACATCAAATCAATATGTCTAATACTTCTATGAAATTACTGATTGGTTACTTTATTATTGAATTTAAATTTTATTTAATTATTTTAATTGCTTGTTTCAGCTTTTAATCATATGAAAACAATTTCAAATTTACACATAAATCAATACGTTAATTTCAAAAGCCAATATTTTGTGTGCGGTTAAATGCTGCCTGAATATTATTGTTCAGAACACCTGTCAGCAAGAAAAATAATTCACAAAATTTGTATTGCTGCGTAAGTTTCATTTGCTAAGGAAAGAATAATTAAATACTATATAATTAAAATACCATAATTATGTGCTATTATCCATGTAATCGTTTTCATGGTTTCTATACTTGGCATCATTGATCCTTCCAAAAATTCACATTGTTGTTTTTTCTAGTTGCTCTTTTTTACTAATGCACTTCGTTGCAGTAGCAGAGCTTCTGTTCTATTCTCAGACGTTGTTTTTCTCTCCAGGTAGGCTAGTGAAGTTAGTTGACCTCGCTGAGGAGAGCTTTCAAGACTTCCCTGCGCACAGTCATAGCGTTCAGTGCGTTCGTTTCACACAGGATGGCGCTAGCGTCGCCACAGCAGCTGGAGGCGAGCTTTATGTATGGAGTGTGCATGTAACATAACGTGTGTACGTTTGTGAGCATAGGACGTGGCAATATGCGCTCTCCTTCCATAGTGTACGGACGTGACGACAAATGGGTTCATGCGAACCAGCAATGTGAATTTTAACTACCTAAAAACACTGCAGTGACCAGTGACCTACTTTGTGGTGTGTCACATAGATCAAGATAGTCAAGTAAAGTTTTAAAGTAAGGGAAGCGAGTCTTGCTTACAGTGCTGTGCTTTCTGGTTTTAAATAATATGATTGTTTATTCATGACTCCCTTGATCTCATTTTAGCATATCCATAATTTAATCTAAAATGCTTACAGTGCTGTGGTCTCTGGTTTTAAATAATATGATTGTTTATTCATGACTCCCTTGATCTCATTTTAGCATATCCATAATTTAATCTAAATGCTTCTTTCTCTATGCTTGTGTAACAAGACGAATATAACGCAAGATATGTTATGATATTTAAATGTTAATAAAACCAGGTTTAAAAAAGACATATAAATCAGAAGTAGCTACTCCTGATATAAATGCATTTTTAAATCCACACACACCTGCACACCTTACTTTATGTACAGAAATACTGGTGCTATCCCCCCTCCACGTAAAAATAACCAATCATTGAAGCAAGCTCATTACATACAGACTGCTTAATATGCGATCATGTGAGCTTTCTGACTTCACGGAGGTTAGTCGCAGCCGCAGGGCATAGCAATGTTATAAAATCCAATTAAGTGACTGTCGGCTGTACTGGGAAGACAGAGAAAAGGATATTCATTACTCCACATTTCCCACTGATACGGAGTGTGGACGTGTATTGGTGCGTTGTTGTTGCCTCGGGGAAAATCGAATGCAATTTATTACAATGTGTACAGGATCGTGGTTACAGGGGGACGGACAACGTCTGGGGATGGACAGGTATCTACTCGGTGATGGGTATGCACCAGAAATAATGTATCACGTCCTTATATGCAAGTAGTTCTGTTCCGAGCAGGAATGTGGAAGATATTTATGTACCGTGTACGTATTGAAGGGATGATGTTGCTATCTGATTGGCTAATGACATTGAGTATTCTGTAGTTCTGTCTCAGAAAGGTGAAACACTAGGCGAGTGGCGAATATATATATATATATATATATAGAAATGCTGCTAGTGTCTGTCTGTCCATCAGTAAGGTATTATTAATAGCGACGTTTCATAGAGAGTCAGGATGAGAGAAACCACCATGGGAAGCCCTGCACAGTGAGGGCACAGGTCAAAATGTAGAAGGTCAAAATATAGGAATTGGAAGACCGGGTTTGACTGTAGCAGTGAAAAACGTTTTTTTGACTATTTATTGAAAAAAGCATGAAATGTACTTTTCACTGACGTACGAAGCGCCGTCCGGAGACATTTTGATTACTCTTAGAAAGGAGCCCATATACATACCTGTGTGCATGTGAAAAACTATAATTTTCTAACTAAAGCAAAACATAATTGAACAAGGTTCCAGCTAAGTTTTAACAAAGTTTAATTCGTATATGAGGTGCACTCCGACACCTGGCCTTGTATCACAATTGATATGTATAACGCATTAAACAATAAAAACGTTTCTTACCGAAGCTATATAACCAAATGTTATCGAAAAATAAAACCTTAGCAGATGCCGCACAACAGCACTCTGCGTTCACGCTCCTCTATTGGTACAAAAAGATTCAGTAATGGTTAAGAACACTCGAGCTAATACGCATTAGTATGCCGTGTTTCGGGAGGAAGAAATCAATTATAACGCTCTGAAAGGAAATCGTAAAAGGCGTCTTGTAATAGGAGCGATGCATGAATATTTTTTTTACCGATCAATACACTGATCTCACCGCAACAAATCGTCATTGCATATCGAATCTATGTATAGTGTGTATAGTGACTAAATACGTTCATATGCAGTTTGGATTTACGTAGCTGTAAGGTAACACTGTGGGCAGTCATTCTCTGGCAAGAATGATGCACGCTATATTAGGATAACATACTATGCATTTAGTAGCAGAGGAACGAGATATGTGGGCTTGTGCAGTGTAGATTAGCCATGAAGGGGAAAGGAGAGGTTCTATTCCCAGTGTCCCAGGTATAAAACATTACATGCAAATTGTAATTTCGGTTTTTCCCATCCCGGTCGTGAAATTTTTTTCCCACTTGAGTTCCGGACCACAGCCAATCAGCGCACTGCATTCACTCTACTTCCTCGAAGCAACAATGTAAAATGATTACCCACTAACCCTAACACTAACTATAATCCAACCATATATATACGAACCATATATTACAAAACACTATCTATGGTGGGTCCGGAACTCAAATGGGGGAAAAAATTTCGCGTCCTGGTCGATTGTAAATGAAAATGGTCCAATACCGCATCCTGAAAATTGCCTGCGCCATGATGACAGTTGGTCACGCTTGCTTCGTGATGCGGCGTGGTCTGTGGCGAAGCTGCCACCAGACTAATCCCACCTCAGGGTCGTAGGCTGAGCAAATTCCTAGGGGGGCAGTGGCGGATCCAGAATTTCAAAGAGGGTGTGAAAAACAGGTGGGGGGTCTGGGGGTCCTCCCACAGAAAATTTTGAAAATGTAGATAGCAGGAGATGGTATTTGAGGGACTTTTGAGTACATGTACAGCCTTCATTCTGACTACGACAATTCTCTTTTAGAAGAACAATTTAATTTTTTAATTTTGCTCCAAAATCTAGCTGCCCTCCCCCCGCAGGCTACGGCCCTGCTCCCGCGATTGTAAACGCAAGAATCACACAGAGCTTCTACTGATTCTCCTATCGCTGCTGCTTTTGCTGATGGCGCATGACAGCTTGTTTTCGACTCTGAATATTCTCATAATTTTTAGCTCATCTGACAGTCAGATGCAGCTTGTAGAATCGCATGATCGTCCGTGCGTGCGTTCGTTCGTCCGTGCGTGCGCAGCTTCGACATCCCAACTCGTTTTCGGATTACCCCCTCACGTCCCAACTTTCGAATCTGTACGTCGAGCCGTTTAGATTTGTGCCCAACTGTTGACGGAGGGGTCAAAGGTCAAAGGTCAAGAGGTGTAAAAGAAGGGAACATTCCGACACAAATCTAAACGGCTCGACCTAGGCTTGTGATAGTCGGTGTATAGCATCATGGTAGGAAAAGCCATCACTGTGCCGAAATTGGAGGTCACAGGTCAAAGGTCAATGGGGCACACGGCAGATTTTAGACATTTTCTGAGGACATGGTCTGACGGAGCGATTGGAAAACTTTTTTGTTTCAGCGGTGACCTACCATTTTTATGGCTTTATTGAAAGGACCATAAAATGTACTTTCTGCTGACATGCGAAGAGTAAGTGTATGATAACCTTTTGACCCTCAAGAGGAGGGTTAAACATGGATTTGTTGACTGTTAACAAAGGACTGAACTGTGTTTGATGGTACTTGTGTGATCGTGGAAGACTTAAATTTCACAGTGAAATTCTGCATGCAAAACTTACTTGAACAACTTTTACGCGCCTTAAATCGTATATGAACTTCATTCTCTATATGAGATTCTGTACGTTGGGAATACAACGTCAATAGCACTTGCACAAACGTCTGTTTTTGATTAAGGCCAACTATAAATAGTCCTACCTTGCATTTAAGCCTGAATAGACGAACGCGTAGAGCACGGGCGTCACGGCTGAAAGGTCGTTGGATCGAATCCCTATTCTTGTTTTTAATTATTTTCTGTTTTATGTTATTTTTTATC
>NW_014577145.1:305750-312356 GCF_000485595.1 Priapulus caudatus | reverse complement strand
TGGAAAAGTGGGCGGGGTCTATTTTTATCCTCCAATCACAGGTCGGAGCAATTCCTCTGTTTAGACGCATGTCTTATGACACTGCCAGTGGCCACTGCCAGTGCATGTGGTGGTGATAGTACTGTGTAGTTTTTGCCTGCGTTAATTAGTTACAAGTGGCAGCTCTCTATTTCAGCCTGTAGGCTTGCGTAGGTAAATGGATCAGTGCTTACCTATTCTGTCTTGCAAATAGTTGTTGCTACTACGTACGATGGGAGCTTCCATCTTTAATCTTAAGACACTTAAACGTACGCGCCATCTCGTGGCAACTTTAATAACGATCCCAACGAACATTCCTTCGAGAAGGTTCCTGATACCATCGCTGTGCCTTCCACTGTTTCGGCGCGTATGTGAACACATTTGGGACTAACAGGGTTTACTAGAATCCCACCACTCCACCACAGAGTCACCGCAGTAGACGTTCGATGAGCGCTGTCACTCCGCGGCACTTGTTAATTTCTGATGCCGTGCACTTCTTCCAAAGCATATTTTTGTAAGAGATTACTGGTAAGGCTGTTTCTCATCTGGGAATCGCTGAATACGTAGAGACTATGAGGGTTGAGGACTGGTTGGTGGGGGAAGACTGATGAGTCGAACGTGGGTCGGTGGGTGGGGAATTAATGAATTGAACGTGGGTGGGAGGTGAGGACTGGTGGGTGGGTGAAGACAGATGAGTCAAACGTGGGTGGGTGAAGACAGATGAGTCGAACGTGGGTGGGTGAAGACAGATGAGTCGAACGTGGGTGGGTGAAGGCAGATGAGTCGAACGTGGGTGGGTGAAGACAGACGAGTCGAACGTGGGTCGGTGGGTGGGGAATTAATGAGTTGAACGTGGGTGGGAGGTGAGGACTGGTGGGTCGGAGGTGAATGATCGGTTGATTGTATGCTGTCAATGACTTACTAGTTGGTGGTGTATTGATACGGATAGGACGCGTGTGCCTGTCGCCCAATTTGTAGCAGGTGGGCGGGACGTGGCTCATAGTTGGGACATGAGTAACTAGGTATTCGTACATGGATGGGTTTGCAGTGATTGATTGGACTTGTGTGGGTGGAGTCTTCCGACTTCGATTGATTAATACGTAGCAGTATACCGATGGTTTTGGCGGCGTCTGGTAAAGAATATTTTGGTATAAAGGACGAATGATACATTTATGCTGGCTCGTATTGCGGATCATGTAGTGGTGTACGGCGACAGGTGTGTGTTCGGCCAAATGGAGAGCGGACTTGATATGGCTCTGGGGTGAGAAGAAACGCATGCAGTCCGAGTGTCAGTAGCGCCTTCTCGTTAATCGTACTGCAAACATGAGGTGCTCGACCATTCCTGGTGGCGTTCTATTTGAGAGAATCTATTGGTCCGGCTCACACGCAGAGTGTGTACCTTACTCCTAATCGTACCGCTATAATTGTACCCGGCCCGAGGCTCCGACGGTGCATGCTCACATTCACAACACGGGAAAGTCCATTACGATGGGTTCCGGTAATGTTATTCCTGGCACAACCTCGCTGTAATGCATTGGGCAGATGCTCCGAGCGCCTTTGCTCGCCTTTCGAGCTTGGGAAAGGTCATGAGGATGGATGAAGGAGCAGCTCGTGAATTTCTGGTCATGGCACGTTTTTTTTTATTCACGTGATAGCTTCGTAAAAAAACAGTCACGTGATGAATCTGAGGAACATTGTAGATTTTGATGAGGATCGGGAGAAACGCAATACCTGATTTCACGCATCGGAAAATATCATTAGAAGTAGGAATGAGCGAGGCCGAGCAGAAAGTTGCTTATCTTGTACGGGTTGCCGGTGTCTAATGAAATGCTACTTTCTCACTCGTGTTTCTTCAGAGATAAATCTTCAAACGCTGTTGCAATTGTTGGGTTGAGTCGAATTGTTTGGACTACGTTCGCAAAATACGATGAAACGATAATAAAAAATATCGGGACACGAAGTATCGTCTGCATCTTCGGGCTGATGATGGTGCACGTGCTTGCGTGGAGGCTCACCGCGTACGCACATGCTGTAGCTGTGCTGAGTCGACAAGCCTGGCTGTCTCGAACGTCATTAATCTGAGGCGGAACGTATTGTTCTTCCCTGATTACCTGACCAGCTGCTGCGCTGAAGTTTCGCAATTAAGTTAGGTAAGAATGCGTGCCTTGTTATCCAGAGTGTGTTCTTTTTCAAAACAGTTACATCTAGCGTGGTTAACGTTTTTAGCATCTTTTGGTTCGTAGTTTCAACGCGGGATTGGATTGTCCGAGATGGCTCCGTCCACAATGAAGATTGCTCGGCGCGATGGTCAAATAAGAACCACGTACACGAATTGCATAAAAAAACTCGCATGGTTAATAGGCACATTATACAAACACGTTGCTAATGGCGCATTATTCTACGTGTTTCTGTGCGCAGTGATTTCCTTTCGACAATCCATCTCGCGTACACAAACCTCGTGCACAGAATCAAAGCTGAAAAATCACTACTGCGATGTGTATACGGTCAACATCATAGCTCGTTTTAATGTCACGGCGTCTGTGAATGTAACGTATTTTACATCAGTTTTCTAGATAAAATTAGACCCTTATTTCAGACACGGATCGCACATTTATGTCGCCTGCGCGCAAGTTTTCCGTCACATCGCTAGATTCACGGTGCACGCAAAATTATTCTTCGTGACCAAAGGTTTGGCGCGAGCGAGCTTACGTTATAATGACGGCACGAAGATAAGTGCTATGTCATCTGCTATCTCACTTACTGCATCCGTATCACCGTCGACGTCAACGTTTCGGCGGCGTATGCAAACTCGCGCGGGCTGCCGAGAAAATGCGCGCGCGTTCTTGCGATGCGCACGCTACCAGCGTCCCCCGGCCGAGAACTGCCCTGCCTGCCGCTAAACAGCATCTCCTGTTTCTGACACTTCTGCCACATTGTGCGAAGCTGTTAGCGACTCTTCACGTCTCCGGTAACGTTGCTGTAACGTGCCGACAACAGAGTCTAGTCGACAGGCTTCGACTCGCCGCTCGTAATCTGCGGTTAACTGTTTACCAGAACCACTGCTTTCAGCCTGCTCACCGTTATTATAAGTGTAATGCATTCGCAAAGGCATTTCGTTCACAAACGATCCTATACATAAGATGATAAATTTAAAAAATCAACAACAACAACAACAAATATCACAAATAATTATTACGTACGTGTTATATATATATATATATATATATATATATATATATATATATTGTATATACATGTTTTGGCATTGCTGCAAGCGTAACATTGAGTGTTTTGGACTGAGGAACTTAATGTTGTTGGAGGGTGGATGTCGAGGCTAACCACAAAATTCTTTTTCCCAAAGAACCGGCTAATATATTATTATGTTATATGTGAAAATAATGATAAATATGCCTACTACTATATTTGTGACACCACTCACAGTCGGTCCTAGTAGCCTACTAGGACCGACTGTGAGTGGTGTCACAAATATACAGTCTAAGGGCTGTTCCACATATTCTAGCCTTATGTAGTCCATTTATGATTTACTATAAGCGGTAATCAGTGAACATGAACCCAATAGTTACCTTAACCATATCCATAACCATTGACCTAACAACCAGGCAATTTAAATGTTTTGTTATAGGATATGTAAACTCGGGAGTAGGCCTAAGTAATTATTGCCACTATGACCTCCCATAGGTGAACGATGTAAGAAATCAAGACCTAGCCTTAGTTACCTTAGGATTAATTAAGTATAACTCAATAATAGTGAAGTCAAACGTTACATTAAACACACGAACTCACGCACAAGCACGCACACAGGCTTAGGGAATTGGCGTGTCGGTTAATTCTCTACCGCTATCGTAATTAATTAACTGGATTTTCACTATAAGCTTCCTAATTATTTATCTCGTTTTTATTTTCGTTTCAAAAAGTGTTCTGTTTTATTTAATAACGTCGCTAGTTATTGCTATCGACAATAAAAGTTTTCTATCACAATACCAGATCTACATTTATATGAATAAAATATATATATATAGAGAGAAATATCTAGCCGACGTCGTAAAATGTAAAATGGTTAAAATTATTTGCACTTTAGAATAGTGCATAATCGAAGGTGTTTGGGTGTTCTCCGTGAATGACTAACATATGGTTAATATCGAACTGACGCGTTGTCATGGTAACAACGTGGACGATGACATCGTCCACGTTTTTACTTGTCGCTTCTTTCTAGTACATTTTTGCTAATTATGCACTATATTTTCTGACGCTGAATCGTCGCTTATTCTCGCCTTTGTAGATCGTTCGATTTTCTGTGCGTTTTTTTTTGCAGTCTGGGTAAAGGAAGTTAATGCCGTCTCTGTTGTTATATATGTGCAGCTAAGCGTTAGTGTCTGCATGGGAAGCGATATAGGTATAGTTAGCGTGAGGGATTCACTATATATATAATATATATATATATATATAGCACTCGATGCTCGTTATAGAGAACGCTATACTGTTCGTGCGTACTGCCTAAATAAATAACTATTCGCTATTGCAATGCTCCGATGCGATTATATTCTTACATTTTTACAACTTGTTATGTTATGAAACTTTTGACGCATTCAGATCGACCGCACGATGGCGAAAATTTGGCGTTGTTCGCGACATGACCGAACGCCTGCTGTATACGCATGCAAGGCGCAAGGTACAGCGAGACGCGTGCGCTAGCACGCAGCACACCTCGCTATATTGCGTTTTTTTGCTTCGGTTTTTGAGTATCTCAAACGAACCATGCGTAGAATAATAGAAAGTTCGCATTTGTGTTGAAATTGGTTTTTATTTATATCCCATCTTTTAGAACAACTGATATAGATGCGATCTGAACGATGTGATGCTTTTTATATCCGTCTTATTTCACATGCATTTATGTCCGAAGCATGGATTTCCTTTTGTCATGCCAGTATCAGAAATGTACACGCGACGACGCAATTATGATTCCATACATTGAATGACCGCTGCATATGCGCAATAATTCAAATAGGTATTTTAGAGCTATATGTGATTCAACTTTTTGTTTATTTGGTTATTTCTCTCTTTCTGATCTTAAAAATTAAACGTTACAATCGTATCTCTTTTGACGCGTCAGTTTTTTGCCAAATCTGTACACTACGCGGTTGAGAATGAAAACAAAGGCCTAGCTGCCCTGTAAAAACTGCTGCGCTTATATCCTACGTATAGTGGAGCTCTATAAACATTAAAACCGTGATTACGATTTATAAAATATTAGAACGTCTAGCTGGTGATTGTCATTATTTCATCATGTTTTCCATTCGCCATATGTTTTGCCAAATCCGTATATATTAATTAGTCAGCATAATTTCGTATATATTGAATAACATTAATAAAAAGACGCAATCGTGGTGCGACTACGCCTACATTGATTCTAATTAAAAATGAATTTAGCATAGATTGACATGCTTATTAATTCATCGGCAAAGACCCGTGATTTGTTTTCGTGACACGCCAACTGGCCTCGGTAATGTTACGTGGTCATGGCTGTAGCAATTGCGGTTATCTTTGTTATTATCGTTATTACATGTTAAAAATTGTATTTTTTTACGCTGTGTGATCATGCACTATTTGTAGGCCTCATGCCTGTAGCAACCCCTTCACTGCCAGTAGAAGGCTGACTCATTAGCGTTCATCCTTTTAGATGCATCCCCTATGTAGAGAAATTCTGAAGGAACCCATGTGTTTGTAAAGACGTCAAGGAGGATTTTCATGTCAAACATATATACTCGTTCGTAGAGAGAGTTTGTTATTTAGTTAGGCGTGGATTGCGTGACTGGCCAGACCATCTGTTGTAGTAACAATTCCTCCACGACTAGGAAGAATGCACAACAAAACGCAGAGAAAAGGCATCGTACGGCTGGCTGTACGAAATGCTAATACTGCAGCTGCTATCGCCCATCCGTGGTCTGGTGTGATTGACGCAAAGCTGGGCTTATACTTATAACTATAGTCAGTAATTGTCGTGTAGATTATTTTCTTAACTCTTTCGCTTTTAGCTGCAGCTGATCCCCAGTTCTCTAAAAACGAACAAAGGAACCGATCGAGTGCGTATATAAGCCACTCATACAGTTTGCAGACCCTTTGATGAAAAACTTTGCACAGGAGAGAGGTAGTGATCCGCTAGGGGACGGCTCTGATTGGCTAATTTTGCCTTATTTATTTTTATTATTTGTGGTTAATTTTGTTTTATTTTAGAATTAGGGTTAGGATTAGGGTTAGGGTTAGGTTTAACTGATTTCTATATCCACAGCACACTAATAATGCGCCATCTAGCGGATCACTATCTCCCCCCTGAGAACTACTTTTTGACGAATCAGGTACATCCCCGGTACATCACGAATATACGGGGTACCTCGTGGTCTCATCCAATTCACAAGAGCTATTTGAGGTCCCAGAAAAGCATGTTACATGGCCCATCGGCGTGCAGACATGACCTGGAGGTATATGATAAATACCCCAGACAATGACAAATACCCCCGGGAAATCACCCCCGGACAAGTACACCGGGAAATCACCCCCGGACAAGTACAC
>NW_014577145.1:304412-305740 GCF_000485595.1 Priapulus caudatus | reverse complement strand
CCCCGGACAAGTACACCGGGAAATCACCCCCGGACAAGTACACCGGGAAATCACCCCCGGACAAGTACACCGGGAAATCACCCCCGGACAAGTACACCGGGAAATCACCCCCGGACAAGTACCCTCGGACAATTACCCCCATGCCGTTAACTCCCCGGAAAATCAGCCCGGTTGTCCTCCCTGTAAACAACATTCGCCTGTTGTTTATTATTTATTATTTAACAGTTTTTATTATTTTATTATTTTGATTGTTGCGGTGAACCCAAATGTGATCACGCCTGCCTCCAAATCCATTCACCAAGCGATGGGCAGAGTGTGCTCGTATATTAAAACTCATACAACATGTATTAACGCTGGGAAATTCAACAGAAATGCATGTCAGGCAACGAGCCGTTTATTGTGGTCGGGTAATCGTCTGGGGGGTAAATGTCCGGGGAAGGTAACTGTCCTGTAAGTAATTGTACGGAGGGTAATCCGCAGGGGGAGCAATTATCCGGGGGTGATTGACCCTGGTGTATGATTGTCCGGAAGGTAATTGTCCCCGGGGTATGATTGTCCCAGGGGTATGATTATCTGAGGGGGGTAACTGTCCCCAGGGTATGATTGCCCAGGGGTTAATTTTCCCCGGGGTATGATTGTTCCAGGGTTAATTTTCCCCGGGGTATGATTGCTCAGGGGTTAATTATCCCCGGGATATGATTGTTCCAAGGTTAATTGTCCCCGGGGTATGATTGTTCCAGGGGTAACTGTCCCCAGGGTATGATTGCCCAAGGGGTTAATTTTCCTCGGGTATGATTGTTTCAGGATTAATTGTTCCCAGGGTATGCTTGTCCCAGGGTTAATTGTCCCGGAGTATGATTATTCGGGGGGTAACTGTCCTCAGGGTATGATTGTTTTAGGGTTAATTGTCTCCGGGGTATGATTATTCCAGGGTAAATTGTCCCCGGGGTATGATTGTTCGGAAGGTAATTGTCCCCGGGGTATGATTGTTCGGAAGGTAATTGTCCCCAGGGTATCTGTAGTCAAATATCATACTACTATGTGAGATTTACTCATCATGCATTCAGATAAGGTGATCAATTAATGTTGATGTGGGGCTCCATATCTTTGTAGGGAAGGTTGAGTTCATTATGATAATACTGTAAATCTTAGGACGTATATAATTCTGTATTTTTTGGTATTATAGAGAGTTGATTCGAAGATGCCTTTATTTAGGTCACCTATTATTATGATTCTTTTATTTTTAGGATACCTTGTTCCAACCTAAAATTATTTATGAAAATATAGTCCCGTAGTGTTTTTACACACCATATATATATATATATATA
>NW_014577145.1:257331-304402 GCF_000485595.1 Priapulus caudatus | reverse complement strand
TATATACGTCCGTTAGTTGTTTACTACACATATATATATATATATATATATATATATATATATAGTAAACTGATGCGTGGCGCATGATGACACAAGAAGAATAAAGTTATGGTCTGTGTAAGTCACATATTATCCTACTATGTGGAATATTGTAGTAATCATGCCTTCGGTTAAATTAGTTGATGTCGATGTGCGTATTCTTGTACCGTTCCTCCCACATCCGCTGTGCTTCGTCACCTTTTCATGAAACCCAAATACCCCGTTTTCGAATTTAGAAAACGGCGGTAGGAAACCAAATGTGCAAGTTCATCATGTAGTTGTGATTTGGACATCCTACAGTGTCATAAAACAATTTCACCAACGAACACTGCCCTGGGGATCCACAACATATTGGGAATGATGAGTAAAGACTTTCCTACTAGCCTCGTTGTCAGAAACATCGCAAAGCTACGAGTAAAATTAATACTATGGTAATAATGGACCTATACTTCTATACGACAACAGCATTGACAGTCACACTAACTTACGATAACAGGAACTTGCTAATATACTGTCACGAAGCTGCTGATTGGAGGAGAATGGATTACAAAACACAAATTCGAATACATTTATTGTGCATATAACCAGAAGACTTTTAATGGGTGCTAATACGCACAAATAATAACTGATAAGAAATGACATGGATACGTTTTTATTCTGCAATACGTGGTATCGGAAGACGCTAGCGTCATGTCCACTGAGCTGTATTATATACAGGTTATTATATACAGCTCAGCGGCCGTGACTCATTAAATAATCAGAAACAGGAAAAAATTAGCACTTTGGTGGTCAATGCTCGTGCTGATGCGAGCGCGGGAGATAAGTAAATAAGGAGATAAAGATAATAAGGTAAATAAGGAGATAAGGTAGAAGATAAGGAGATAAGGTAGAGGATAAGGAGATAAGTAATATGGCGTAAAAATAAATGTATTACCATACTATCAGGAGCTAATAATGACAAAATTGATAATTTGTCATTATTAGCTCCTGATACTATGATATCATTGTAATTGTAATTCTCTTATGTAATTTCGTTCTTTTAGTCATTGCTTGATATAGTTAGTTAGTTACGTTGTTCATAGTTACTTGATAGTTTCGTAGGTGGGCGAATGGGTTGCTTGGATTGATTGATTGATTGATGGATGGATGGATGGATTATGGATAGATGGATGGATGGATGGATGGATGGATGGATGGATGGATGGATGGATGGATGGATGGATGGATGGATGGATGGATGGATGGATGGATGGATGGCTGGATGGATCGGAAAGGATGAAATGGAATGGATGCGATGGAATGGACATGGATGGATGGATGGATGGATATGATGGATGGATGGATGGAATGGATGGATGGATGATGGAATGGATGGGATGTGGGATGGATGAATGGGAGGAGGATGATTGGAATGGATGGATGGATGGAGATGGATGGATGGATGGAATGGATGGATGGATGGAATGATTGGATGCATTGGATGGATGGATGGATGAAGGATGGAATGAATGGATATGATTGGATGGAAGGAGGGATGGATGGATGGATGGATGGATGGATTTGGGATGGTGGATGGATGGGAATGGATGATGGATGATTGCTGAGTGGTGGAATGATTGATGAAGGATGGATGGAATGGATGGATTGGAGGATGGATGGATGGATGATGGATTGGAGATGGATGGATGGATTGATGGACTGAGAATGGGTGGATGATTGCTTGATTTTTGGGAAAACAAAAAAACAGTTTTGATTGATTGATTGAATTGATTTTGATTTGATTTGATCGATTGTTGATTGATTGATTGATTATTGATTGATTGATATGATTGATTGTTGATTATATTGATGGATGGATGGATGGATGATGGATGGCATGGATGGATGGATGATGGATGTGATGGATGGAATGGAAGGATGGACTGGATGGAAATGATGGATGGAGGTGGATGATGATGGATGGATGGATATGGATGATGGATGAATGGAATGGAATGGCAGGATTGGATGAATGAATGAATGAATGAATGAATGAACGAATGGATCAATGGGCAGATGGATGGATGGATGGGCGGTCATCGGGCAGGCGGACAGACAGACAGACAGACCGACAAACAGGCAGGTAGACAGACAAACACACACACACACACACGCGCACGTACGCGCGCGCACACACATGCACACATACACACACAGAGACACACACACACGCGCACACACACACACACACACACACACACACACACACACACACACACACACATATTTAGCATTTGAGATAGCTTTAATATTATGGGCTTCGCATAAACAGCTGCAGCTAGACGTCTATATAAGGTCTTTACTTTACAAGTAACTGACGTTGCCTAATTGGGCACGTCTGATCATCAACATACATTTTGCTGAATTATTCAGACGCCGCATAAACTCTCGTTATATCTAGACGCGAATGTAAAACGTGTTTAGTTCGCATCATACGGTCGTCGCATAACCGCGGCTCGATCTACATTTTTACTTACATTTTTTTTATCTTATTTCTAGTCTATACTTTTTTATCTTAGAGTCGTCGACATAATCAGCCACATTGCCCCGCGGCCCCCGCCTACATGATTTAACGAAGAGGTAACGGGTCAGCGTGGCATTTAGTTCTCGGTGGATTTGGGCAATGCATCGACGTTTCTCCTAGCACTGCTTTACTAGATCGCAAAGGCCATCGCTAAAAGAATAAATTAACACGTTGAATAAAATGTCGAAATGAAATAAAAAATACATTAGAATAAAATGTTGAATCCTATGTTGTGTTTATATCGTCGTAAAAAAACGTTTTCGACAGACTTTTCCGACGACGACAACTTTTCCGACGTCAATTCTACACTAAAAAATATTGCTCTTAAATGCATGATATTTTACCACCTATTTATACAAAACGCCAACTCCCGTATTCCTGATTGATGAAAACAATTTGGGAAACAATTCCGTTCTAGTAACATGCTCTATAGTTTGGCAAATGTCAAAATTCCTACTACCGTTGCTTTTAAAATTAACTGTCAGTAGCATATATCGTGATAGATTGAATAGTTATGTTGGATGTGTCTTTTTCCGCAACGCCTCTATTGTCTCTGTAAAATTCTCTACGCTCATCGCTTAAAAATTGTCATCCGGAATTGTACATACATCCTGTAGGTGCAATAAAATTAGAGTACTAGCATCACCACCTGATACCTTTTCTGCTGTGAAGTTTTTGGAGAAGGAGGTGTGTAATTAGAAAGCTCGTTTCGCATATTATGACAATGTGTATTCTCGTGGGAGTCTTTTCCGTCGCCGTGTACACGAAGCAAAAGCCAATCATCGGTCATTGTCTTGCTCTGTGTAGGCCTACATCGTCGAACGGTGGAAGCCAACTGTGCAAAGATCTTCAGCCGTGCCCTAAAGAGTAGCCGTGTTTGCATGTATATTGATTGCTCCAATTTCTATCGGGTTATACGCCTCTTAAACACAATGTTCAGCCTCGCGGCATCTTGCGAACGTGGCTGATTTAGTATGTGCAAGAAAAAAACAAGCCTTCAATAACTCTCTCTCTCTCTCTTGTTTTTTTCCTTTTTTCTCCTTTTTTTCCCCCTCTCTCCTCTTCCTTCTCTCTTCTCTCTCTCTCTCTCTCTCTCTACTCTCTCTCTCTCTCTATCTAATATATATATATATAATATATGTTATATATATATTTATATATATATTCGATTGCTACTATATAATACACATTGTCTTTTCTAAAAACATATCAGTACACGTAAAAAAACTGCCGTGTTCCGATGCATCCAATTTTTACTATGCTTACTACTTTACTATATTACTTTTGCTTACTTGCTATATCTAGAAAATGCATTGATTACGACAAATATCAGCAGACGCTGCGATAATGATAATTTATTCCTCGAGAACACCACCGTCTCAGATATCCACAGGATAATAGCATCATTTCTATTCCGGATTTTCAAAATCAGCAATCATCATTGAATGGGTACGACTATCGTTACACATATAACCTGTAATACTTTTCCGTGTAGATATCTATCTATATAGCAGCGATGGAATTCCTTATTGCAGCCTTGGAAGTTTCCATAATGCAAGATTTTGACAAAAATAATGCTTCCCCAAAAATCGCTACAATATTTATTAGATCAACTACTAGGTCCACTATGCTTTCACTTCTCTATCAATTGCTTGATCTGATCTATAGTCGTTATAAATTAAGAAGCCGACCAATACTTGTTATAACGATCTACACGACAATGAACATAAAGTAGCCTCGTGTGCAGATTTGTAAAGACACACCATCCTGAGATATTGAATTTTCACGGGGATTGAATGGGAAAATTCAATTTCATCTCACTTTTTTTGGGGGGGATGGGGTGCCGAGACCCGACCGGAAGTATATTCCCGATTTTGTATAAGGGGTGAAAATATGCACTTTTTGGTTCAAATCTGGTTGTTTTTCTCATATTTTTTTGCAGTTTTAACGTTCTCAGTAAAATATACGATTTATCAAAATTTCAGGGGGAGATGATTTCAGTGCTGTAGTTGTCAACGGGGGGTCGGTAGCACGGGGCGGTCGCCCCCTAGAATTTTTAGGGCAAAGGTATTTTAGCCTAGGTAAGTCTGCACTGGTAACCCCAGTGAAGACATGTACATAGCACAGATTTGGTAGTAAGTATTTTGTCTTTTGTGTCCCCAAAGGTAAAAATACTCAACACAACAGTGATGTTATTGTGCAACTTTTTAACAATTCCACACAGTGGGAGGGGGACACCTCCTCCAACACCCCCCCCCCTCTCCGGGCGCTTCGTGCCCTTGAGCTCGCATGATTCGTCCCCCCCCCAGAATTTTCTTTTGGATCCGCCACTGGTTGTGTGTGTTGGGGGGGGGGGGAAGGGGTGTGTCTCTGGAATCCAAAGTAAAACATTACCCTAGAATTCACAAAATTGCACTTTCAATATCAATTTTTTCTCAATTCTCTCAAAAACAGCTATCTTGAAGGTTCTAAATTGCTAAAATCCAAGAGCTTCCTAGGGCGGACCCCTGGACCCCACCCATTGAGGGCTTTGCGCCAAGGCGCTCGCGGTGTGCGCTACTCGCGCACACTCTTTATATACATTGCGATGCGAAATCATCCCCTCCCCCCACAACTGAGGACCTGTCTACGTCACTGCTTGTAGATATGTGGCAGCTCTGTCCTGAAGCTTTGGCTTCGCCAATAATTATAGATTTGTGGTGCTGGTCTCTATACGATGCATGTACGTATACTAACGTGTCCAACGTTTGTCCAAGTCCTTACTACTTCTAGCCTAGGCAGAGTAACTAGTTATTTCTAAGAATGCAAGACAGTAATTAACTGAACGTCGTGGCATATATATAATAACACTCGGTTAATCCATTTATATGCATAAGATTTCTTAGACCCCTCTTCTACGCCCCTACACACCGATGCCTGGTTGTTAGATTCGCTCTAACTTCACTACTGCTGTACAGCACAGAATACAATTCTTTGTTTTGTTCGTTACTGTGTGTGTGTGTGCGTGTATATTATTATATATATTAAACAAAGCATAAATATTGACGTAATGTAATAATAGTGCCCGTAATTGCTGTTTATCTGTTAAATTGGATAAAACTGTGCAAGCAATACTGTGATATCTAGACGTAAAAACCGTAATTTATATGTGCGACGTAAATTTAGCATACCACATTTCGATTACAATGTGTAAACACAAACAAAATATTTTTTTTTTAACTATAAAACTGGCTGCAACATTCACGGTGCTCTCAGCGGGCACCATTGGTTTCAGCGAGTAAGCGGTATCGGGGAGGAGGTTATTTTACTACACGTGACATGGTCTGCATCAACTACAGTGCGATATCTTTTCGCAGTAATAAAAAAAGCATTCACGTGACATATTTCAGCATTAAAATATGGCATAACAGCGTGGCTCGAGTAAATATAAGACGCGATGAAAGCAAAAGACTGACGTACATATATGCATCTAAGATTTCGTCAGGTGCGCATGTGTGCATCGACTGGTGATTTCATTACAGGTTATGTCTATATCTACAGCGTCTACAGCCGCAGGTTAACGTCTGCTCTCCGGAATATCCAAATAATTACAGGAAAATGGCTATCTTCATCTTCAAAGTGATTCGCGGTGGAGAATCTCGTTGCCATAATTGCAGGATCGGTTCCTATGCGCGTGCCACTGTTTTGAACTAGTCTTTCGGACGATCGTTGTCCCTTAATTGATGTGTGGGCATTTTTTTCTAGGAAATAATGGTGTGTCCGTTAACGGCTTGTTAGGTCGCAGAAACGTCGCCGCGACCGTGTGAGAAGGACACGCTCATGCAGGTGGCTTTCCAGTGCCAACGTACACGCCACTATACGGTATATATGCCACAGGCACTTGAGACAGAGTCAGTAAAAACTGAAAATAATATGAACGCACATTCACAAATAGGCCCTATACTACCGTAGGCCTACCTCTCAATTACAGTTCTACTGTTGTGTCACTGTATATCAACTTTACTTCATAAAAACTAACGCCGAACGCTCCCGCACTCGCCGCTGCGAGTGTACTGTGTCGCCATGATAATATATATATAAATACTTTGTATAGGTATTATTAAGACTTCTCTCAGTGCCATCCAAGAAAATGGTAGTATCATCAGCAAATTGTGAAGGAAGATATTCAATTTCATTTATTCTTATTCCTTTTATATTGTCATTATTTTTAATTAGTATACTTAAAATTTTAGCACATATTATAAATAAGTATGGTGAAATTGGATCCCCTTGGCGACATCCTCTTGATAAGTTAAAAAATGGAGAAGCAAAGCCATTTACACATGCGTTTGACTGATGCTGAAAAATGCTTATCCATTTTTGAATTGATTGACCGAAACCAAAAAAATCTAGTGCCCGTGATATAAACTTCCAATCAACAGAATCAAATGCTTTTTCAAAGTCTATCTGTAGTAGGAGACCAGGCAACTGGAATGTTTCAGTATATTCAATGATATCGTATATCATTCTCGTATTTTCACCTATGTACCGTCCTTCCATAAATCCATTTTGGTCACTACTGATAATTACCGGTAACACCTGCTTAATTCTATTAGCTATAGCTGTTGATGCAATTTTATAGGATATATTTAATAATGATATAGGCCTTAAGTTTTTTAGATAACATTTTTCCTTTCCGGGCTTAGGTAAGCAAGTTATAATACCTTGTTTTTGCGTAACAGAAAGCGAGCCATGTACATATGCATAATTTAGTGATCTTTGGAGAAAAGATCCAAGGTTAATCCAAAAAAAATTGTAAAACTCTGCAGTAAAGCCATCTGACCCAGGACTTTTTTCATTTTTCATCCTTTTTAACGCGTTTAGTATTTCCTTTTAGTCTTTTGTAGTTTACCTTCAAGTGGATTATACTGTTCATGTGTAAAAACTGGAACTTGATAGTTTGACAGTAATTTTTTCAAACGTATATATAGGTATTGTTTCTCTTTTGGAGTAGAGCTTTTCATAAACAAAATTGTTTCTTCAATTATATCCTTTAGATCAGTTAAAGTAGTTCCATCTGTCTTTTTAATTTCATTTACTAATTTACTAACAAAATTTTTGGCTTCTAAGTTTAAAAAATATTGTGTTGGTTTCTGCCCGTGCGCACGTCAATGTAAATTAGAACGTGGAAACTTCCTAGTCCCATGCAACGCTTACGAACCGGAAGAACGTCCGAAAATGTGTTTTTAACGGAAGACGGCTAAGGAGCCAAACTGTCATTGTGTAGACGGTCGGCTGCCACTCATACATTTAACATTTACGTTTTTAGGGTTATTTTTACTGTTTTATCATACAGGGATTATTAGTTAAACTGCTAAACATATATGTAGCATATCTTTAGTAGAGTATAAAAAGAGAGAAAGTTGATAGAAGAGCATTTCTTTTCATTTCTCTTAGCATTATTTACTCCTGATTTAACACAGCAACACCCGGATTGCCCCAGTTTTTTATTTGACAGCATTTTCGCTGGCATCAAAAATCAATGTTACCCTCGACGTTCTGTTTCGGGCAACATGGGCTTTCCCAGTCCACAAAACTACATGTTTCCCTCATAACCGTATTAAATATTGCCTCTGACGCGCGCGCAAGTGCAGTGCAAAACACGAATTACCATAAGCTGTAAACTGTTTGTATAATCGGTTGGCGCCCGATGTGGAAATTTGACATTGTGCGGCCCAGATTTCTATTTATAATTTTAAGTCATATATCCAGTAATAAGTTCCGTAAGAGGTTATTATAATTACAGTATAATCTTTGTATATAATGATTTGACGTGCTAATTCGCACATTGCGTGTGTCGGATAGGTCTTTGGTGTATTTCATCACTCGCCACATAACAGTTTTGTTCTCCGAAGGCTCAAACAGGTGAGGTGTGCTTCGCCATCACCACTTCCATGCTTTTCCCATGTGCCGCCTGTACTGCACCGGTATAACATATACCTTTCTGGCGAGGTATTGTATGAAAATCCAGTCTCGTAGAGATGCAGAAAGTCTATTGAATGTCATTCGGGGATTTCGGCCACGTTGGTAATGACGTGTTTGCCACAGTGAGATAACGTAAGCATGATTAATCTCATACTTATACCTCATTTATGACATCGCAATTGCATGCTTGAATTATCACGACAGCCACGTATCCCGGCCGTGCACGCTATATTTAGAGCACCGTGTGCTGTCTGCGGTGCCTCTAAACGAACGAGATTATATTACTCCCTCCGGTTCTTATCGCATGTGAAAATAATGAAACTAATTTCGACGTAATCTGCAATCTCAGCATAGGTATCTACAGTTTTTCTATTTTTTCAACTTTTAACTCATCACAGTCACCTCTTCAACCTTTCTACCCTCTGATGTTGTGTAACAGTAAACGGCACAGACAGTCACGGCATTGTCACCGCCATCGCGCCGCTCGTCTTTCTCTCCGAATCTCGCATATTTCTCAGTGTGACTGTTGTAAGATTCTGGCGACGGAACAATCAGTCTGCGGCGTTACGGCAGCGTCTTATCAATATAATACCACAATAATGCTGCAACTAATGAAATTCCACTGAAATGCATAAATCTGCACTCGCTTAGCCGTAGGCGCTTTTCCGAGAGCTCCCGTGTGAAACACCGTCAGTGCACTAGTCTATAACGTCTCACGACGCATATATACAAATATCACATATCCTTTGCATGCAGCTGTGAGCGACAGTAGTATATTATAGGGACAATATCGGAAATGTCAGGCGTCATTTTAATCTGTGGATATTGCTCGCCTAGAATATTTTACGGGAGCCACATACTAGGAATATATTGATGCGAGGAAAGGAATGTCTATGGAGTAATAAGAGGCATCCAGGGAAAATCGGCGGATATACTCACAAAGGGAATATTCTATAGTGAAGCTGTTGTTAAAGGGAATTTTGTGTCGACGGAAGTAATATTCTTTGACTGAATTTTTCGCAGCGTTGGTATTGTTGTTGCGGTTGTGTTGAGGAAATGTTGTGTTAAAGGGGCAATTTAACCACGGACATCTTGCATCTTGTGTGCTCTAGAGTGGGCGCGCACGTATGTAGGACGGTGACTCTATTACGAGCACACGAACTGTTCGGCGGCCATGAATATTGCCGTTGCGAGCAAATAATGTGCCGCGTTTCGATCGGCTGCCGTTAGCGCAAAAATTGACTACGAATCATAAAGCGCAGTGGCACGAATGTAGGGAAGAGTGAGACGACTGGTAGCATGCGTTACCGATCATACATTATACCATGCCCGTCCCGCCAAGCCACGCCCATTACGCGGTAGCAACTACGTATATATATATATAAAGGGCCGTAGGCTGAACACATTTCTGGGGGAGGCGGCAAAATTTTATGACTCGACTGTGTCATGATGAGCGACGGTCGCAGCTCTTGATCGACGTCCATAGTGTGCTAGGGGTGGGTCTGAGACAAGGCATTCACGAATAAGTGACCAAAGAAATCACGTTAGGGTTATTTACGATTATTAGCTAAGCTTATTTTTTAATTTTGCTCCAAAATCTATAGGGGGTCAGCTGCCCCCTTGCCCCCCCCCCACAGGCTACGACCCTGATATATATATATATATATGCAAAATTTCCTATTAACGCGCATAAATGTGAAACCAAATATCGATCTGATTAAACTCGCGGGAGTCGCCGAGCTTTCATCGTCTGTCACCCGCAGAGGCGCGCGCGCGCTTTCCGTATCATGCGTGCGCCGTGTTCCTACGACATACGGGCGCACGTGTGGCTGGCTGCCACGCTGTATAGCCGCGGCGGTGTCATGTCTAGGTGCAATTGCCGGCTGTTGCAGGTTTGCCTGTGCATCGTAATGATGGTGGTGGCTTGTCTTGACGCTAGCTAAAAAGATTACAGCATAATACGTGCGCGCGGTTGCTTCGCAACATACATGGAGATCGTCAGAGAACACGACCCCGACAATATAGACGGCCGTTCACAAAACGATCGCCTGAAGCGAGGCTAAAAATTACGGGCCCATTGAACAAAAAATCGTAAACGAGTGCGATTATGATGCGAAAGGTGTATTGGTTAGTAGAACGTGTTCTAACTTGAGAGGTAATATGCGATACGCGCAAATTACTCAGGTGCACACGGTCGCTGGCACGTTATGAGACCATTAATTTAGTTTGCGCGTGCTTTGTGTATTGTGGTACATTATCGACTTATAGACTTACAGCTAGCGAAGACAGGTCATCTGACGGGGGGGATAGATCACCTATCGGTGGTACTTTTTTTATTTATTCTTTGAAACCATCTTTATTTAAACGTTTTATTTACCTGCTTATGATGTGTTACTAAGGAATGCTCATTATAAAAAGATATAGAGCTAATATAACCCTCCTTGTTTCAGTTGATATTTCAGCAGTTACAATTGTCAAAACCTGTCCCATAAAGTTATGATTGTATGTTGTATGATGTAGGCTTGGGGACTGTTCTAGGTGTCATCCGGTGATGGGTTATTATATAAAGCTAATACAATTAAGATCTAAGATAATTTGATTATAGAATCGTACCGAAAATAGCCCCACACAGATCTCGAGACGGTATAGAAATGAGATAGAGGTTTAGATGATATACATGGTTGCCGATTCGTCAGGCACATATCAGCATGTGCCTTTCGTGCAATAAAGTAACTATCATACATGTGATAAAGAGCCGTCATATATATTTATATACGTGTTAAGCGAGCGCAGCCATTTCACTGTTCCGTGCAAATTAGGATCATTTTTCTACATTTGCTCTAATGACAAAATGTCGCTGTGTTTGATAATTACTCTGGAAATTCCTGTTTTTGTTGAATTTCATCTCTCCCCAATTATACGTAATCATGAAATATGTCTCTGCTTAGAAAAGCAGTTTGCAGTTTTCTAAGTCTATTGTATACTATATACTAACCATGTAGTCAGTATCAGGATGTGCAGCGCTGCACACGGTATTATATTTGCTGCGCTCAATAAATTGTTCTATAAATAATCGCGATTTTAAGCATGTACGATATGTTATTGGTATGAGATTCTTTCAGGAAAACCTCATCAGCGCGAAATCAGATTAGTTAGACGTAAAATTGGCTGATAATTGTATTGTGCATGCACGGACTTTTCCTCGAGAAAGAACGCTTTGTGTGACGTTTAACCAATTGATACGGGACAAAATAATTCGGCAATTATCGCAATAACGTGATCACAGCGATTCTAGTTAGTGATAAAGCAAATGCAAATAAGTCCGAGCAACAACAAGACCTCGTCACCTTGCTTTGAGGCGGACTCCGATTCCTTTGTTAATTAAGTACCGGTTAATTAAGTAATTAGTTAAGTAATTAATTAAGTAATTAGTTAATTAAGTACCGGTTATTAGGGATATCGCCTTTTATACCACCCGCCAGACTATAATGCATTGCGTGAACACCGCAGCTTCGCATTACAGCGCACGTGCACACACACACACACACACACACACACACACACACACACACACACACACACACACACACACACATGCACGCTGTGCGGTCTTTTCGAATAATAATGAATCAGTCACGCCGCGACAGCAGCCAGTAGCAGCTTGCTGGATTCATCTGGCGTTGTATGTTACTCTGTCAATAATTGCAACGCGATTATAATTAGTTCTACATATACGGTATTCCTCATATTCGGAATATATGTGTCAACCTCGGTCAGTGCTTGCAGGCTATACGGCTTTCACCGCGGATACGTTGCACGTCCACGGTGGCTTCGGCCATTGACATGAATGAAAATCACATACTAGTATTTAGACCGCTCGTGCATGCGCTGCCTGAGAATTATTCATCACCATCGCTAATGATCACATCAATTATTTTCGGTCAACGATTTTCTCTATGCTAATAATTGTGCGCTGGCGTGTACCACACATAGCGGCAGCTTATAGGCCTAATAATGTAATATCGGTCGCTGGCATTATGTCGGCAGAGAAGGGAGAGAAATGAGACAAACAACGAGAAAATATATGTGGAATTTAGCGTCTTCTATGTATAAGATAATTGTATTCGGAAATTGGGTCCCTATGCGCATGCGCAGTATATAGTGTTGCGTAGAACAGGGATGACGACTGTCCTATATACAGACTGTATCAAATTTACTGTATTAAATGTTAATTACAGTTTGGGATTCTTATAACAACTGAAATGTCGTACCATTCCGAAAATACTCTTCAACACTAATTACTTCTCACTCTCTCAATAAAGGTTTTATGATTGGACCTGCCATTTATAGTGTTAGGCTGCCTTTGTTTGTGTCCGCGTTAATAAGTTGACATACACGACACAAAGGGTGCCGATTTCGCACCGATACTTAAAATGGCGGTGTGGAGGTCTGCTATGTAAGACAATGTTCCTCTTATTCGTAGCACCCTTGTTTGAAATCAGCATTTGAATTTCGTCGAAACTCCAACACTCCAGCTTGAAGGTCGGCTTTGGTGTTGCGCCCATTTCTTCAGCCCGCGGTTGCATATTTTTGCAGGGTTTTGAACAGGCGAGCCTCACACAATCCCGTATATCGGTACGCGTGCCCTATGCGTGTAGGTAGGCCAGCCTGACACAATCCTGTTTGTACAGATGAGCGTGATCCGGAAAAAACGTTCTTAAAGAGAATTTATCGATTACTTGGGAACACGCGACAGGTGAGCGAAGGGCCTTTGCTAATGCAGGAAGTCGCGCTCATTTGCGACGCTGAATCGTTCATATGACACATCGCTGATTTCTTTTATGTATCACAACCGCAGCAAGTGAAGTGCAACTATGGTATGCGTGCGTGCCTGTGAACCTGCGCGCGTGAATTCGTGCCTATGGACGTATAGATGCATGCATGCGTGCGTGCGTGCGTGCGTAAATGCGTGTGTGGTGCTGTCATTTTCCCACATAATGTCTATGCACTGTCACATAACCACAAAAGCATGCGCCTAATCTTTATTCAGAGCACTTATTACAATTTATGGTAGCCTGTAGAATCTCAGTAACAATGAGTTATATAGAACGGAAACGAGCAAATGCATATACGCGCCATCACTACCACCTACTATTTCCGCGCAAATAATGTTGTCTTTTTATTGCTAAAATGATTAATTTACTTGTTGTGTTTTCGTCCCGCGGCCTTCAACCCTTTCCCAGTGCAAAATATGACGCTTTCCTGGTCGATATTTTTTATCGCTGTAAAAATGCGTCCGCTGGCCGTAAAGCATTGATAGCTGTGTCGGCATCCGATTGGTTATAACGTTCTCTATCAAAACCTCAGAAATGGTAGAATTTTCAGGGAAGTGGCTGATTGATGAATTTATTTTCCCCAGCGTAAAACTTAATATTATGAGCACGATAGCGAAATATAGACACTTCGCTCTAATTGGCTGTGAAGCACCAATCCATTAAAAACGTTAATTTATGGTGCGCAAATAACATAGTTTGTGATGACGTGACTCAGAGCCCTAAATAAATCGGTATTTAAATAAATTTAACTCTATCTTAAGAAAGATAAATGTGTACTTCTTCGGCGCGGTTTTTATAAAAGGCGAGGAAATGAATAATGATGTGGAATCTACGCCGGTAACAGCCCATAACCTATCTGCTGTTCCCAGAGCAATTATCTGCTGCAACGCGTGGCGGAATAATGGCTCTGATTGGATTGGGCTTCTCTACACCGACAAGTAAACATTGCTAGTTTTGCGCAAACTTGGGCGTTTTAAAGAGGTACTAGAATCACGAGAATTAGGGTTAATGTGAAACACAGTATACGTACAGCAAAAATGTGCGTTTCCTTGCTGTGAAATGAAGGTTACTTTATAGTTTTCTTATGCTTTCGCATTTCTGAGTGTGATTTTCTTTACAATTTGCTACTGTATCACTACTTGCACCGGATGATATTTTATGTCCATCAGAATCGCACGTAGCGATTATGCCCTTACCTTGTGTATTAACGTTTCTACACCGTCGATTCTAAGCTATTCATGTATATCACGGAATTTCGTCATATAAAAGCAGTAGCTCATGCAGTTTCCCAACATGGATAACGTTTCGCGAAGCGCCCTTTTCGATTTCCATGAGAGAAATAACCACAAAAGTGTGATGCATATAGCGTTGCTCTTAATAATCTCTGATAATGATAGGCAAACACACGCCCGTAGCTGAATAAATACTATTAAAGGGTAGAGTGAACGCATACGCGTCTGAGAAGAAGGAAAGTGGAGTTGTATATTAACCCTATAGAAAAATTGTGTTGCGTTCGATAGAAGTTCGATATGATTTGCAAGTGTTTCTGCCCGTCGTCGAGCTCAGCGCAATGCACGGTTTGCGTATTTGTGTCATTGCTGAATAGGTAGCGGCGATCCGTTTTGCGGTTCGTTCGGTTATGGAATTATTACATTTACGTCATTCTACGTGCGCGTACGAACGCATGCCGGGTTTTTCTACTTCTGACGGCGTCGCGCGCGCGCGCGTGTGTGTGTGTAGGTGTGTGTGTGTGTGTGTGTGTGTGTGTGTGTGTGTGTGTGTGTGTGTGTGTGTGTGTGTGTGTGTGTGTGTGTGTGTGTGTGCGTGCGTGCGTGCGTTGTGCGTGCGTGCGATTGTGAGAACAAACAGAGTGTTCTCACTGACTCCCCACAGCGATGATGAAGCGAAAAACTCTGCTAACCACGAGGAAATTTGCTGAACGGCGCCTGACGTGTAGATGTGCGTACGGTCGCCTGCTGTTAGGCTGCAACGCTACACCAGAGCTCATCTATTTACATTCCAAACGTAAACTCGACGACGAATCCTAACTAATGTGTTTTAGTCGTCGGCAAGAGTTGGAAATCTTTTTGCTCGTCGTCCCAATCTCGCTCGAAATTCGAGAAATTTCGCAACTTTTTTTTTCAGCGCGTAAAGTGTGTAGCCACAGGATGCGAGCGGAGTGCGCGACAAAATTGCAATCGCTAGTAGAAATCACTGCGTCTGCATCACGAGAACTCTCACCAGGAAAGCGATGAAGCATAAATCTCTTCTTGCCATAATTTTTTTTATTATGTATGCTAATGCACATTCGATATGAATAAAGAAGTCTCACATGTCCAGCCGCTTCTTGGGAGAGAAGTACAATGCGCTGTGCGCACTAGATGTAAACAACATGTTCTGCTTGCATCTATGACAAATACGACATACGCATATACGCTCTCCTATAACACTATTTGTCATAAGAAGATTCTTCCGATGGCAAATATTGGCAAGTCAACTTCGTTCCGCTTTACAGCTGAAATTCACTGCTTGCGTTCATAATAGCGCTCGTAAACTCCTATGATGCACACAACACATACAACAATATTTGTCATAGGTAGAATCTTCCTATGACAAATAGTGTCATAGGAGAGCGTATATGCGTATGTCGTATTTGTCATAAATGCTAGCAGAACAAGCTGAAAGTTTCAAAGTTAAAGAACTGCATCACCTGTAATTTGCACCCACGGTTTTTACAATGGAGGTTGTCTGATGCTGCTAAACGGGTACAAAAACACAAGTGAGAATTCTCGCGCAATCTTCCTTGGTTGGCCCTAAATTACGAAACCTATTCGAGCAAACACGATTTAAACGTGCACATTTACACGTGCCAGTATTAACAGATAACATGCATCCACGTGAGCGCTTATATTCACAAACGATGAGTGTGAGTTTGAGATGAAGAGTAATGACATGTGAATGTAGCCGCAGCAGTGTAGCGGTCACTGAGGGTGAATCGAAGGCGCGTTTGTACGAAAAGCCGACATAGCCGACAAATACCGATATAGCTGACAAGTTCAAGACGTTGCGTCTACCACTGAATGTCCCAGGAGCCTATACTGCCTCCTTTTCGTTATATTAATAATATCTGTAAAGTTCAGGATGGGTACCATCTTTCTAACTCGCAATTCCCTCTGGTGTCTTTTTTGAGACTGATGTCTCATCAGTGCAGGTGAGTTTCCCATGACTCTTGGCAGGTTTATTGCGTATGTCACGTAGGCGTTACCTTTTGGGAAATATAATTATGAATAACTATGTTTAAAAACATTTACATCTGGGAATGCGGTTGGTAGCTTGCACGCATCAATTTGTCGTCATATGCAGAACGTTATAGCGTTCTGCTTAATTTAGTGATATCGCTGAAGACACGAACACTGAACTGGCACGCCGTCGTACGTGGCTGAATATAAAATTACTGAACATCAAACGACCTACAAAAATGCTCACTGATGCAGTGTAGAGTTCTATAATATTATGAATGTTCGACCATAGAATCCATTAAATTAATGAAACCATTGCTCTTAAGCAAGCGTCTCACAAACACTCACGCTGTTTCTTTATACGTGTTCATTAGAAATAGGTCGTTACAGTAAGCAGGGTGCAAATGTCTGTCGGACATGGGCTGCTGCACCCCACCCACAGTTCTCTTATAGTCAATTACTGGGTGAGGTGAATTTTCTCAAATGAATTTGACGACGTACTAGCCACGTGCAATCTCTGCACTGTCTGCCGTGTATCAGGATCTTGTATGTCATCCCAGACACTTTCGCTACGGTCTTGCCACCGATGTCGTGGTTATTGTCGTTGATTATTTCTTTTTGATATGCTCAAACATTGAGCCAATGCATTCATGCGACGGAGCCCGTTACGTCGGGCTCTTAATGTCGTTCCGGTGGTGCTGCCACCTGACGGTTCGCTTTTTGCTGTCACTCATTCCATCGCAACCTGTCACGTCCTGCCACCGGTGGTGCTGCCACCTGACGGTTCGCTCCTCGCTGTCACTCATTCCATCGCAACCTGTCACGTCCTGCCACCGGTGGTGCTGCCACCTGACGGTTCACTCCTCGCTGTCACTCATTCCATCGCAACCTGTCACGTCCTGCCACCGGTGGCGCTGCCAGCGGCGGTTCGCTCTTCGCTGCCACTTACGCTCGCGGCGCTGTCACTACCGCATATTTGCATCTCGATTTCGGAGAGTCTATGCTCGACCTCCCACTGCTGTTGCGAGAGCTTTAGGTTCATCGACGTGTTTCGCGTCTCCAGCGTGACGATGCGCTCGCGCAGACGCCGTATCTCGGCGAGCAGTACCTCCTGCGACAGATCGACGGGCGACGACGGCGTCTTCGGCTGTCCCTGAAAGGCGCGCACGTTGAGAGGGTCGCTGAAGGTGCCGGCGGGCGTCGCCGCAGGCTGGTAACGCGTCGTCGGCAAGAGCGACGTCGGGCAGTGCCGCTGCGACGCCTGGTCGCTGACGTCGGACGTATCGCTGAGGCCAGAGGCGCAGGCCTGTTCAGCCCCTGACGCCCGCCGTGCTGCGGCGCCACCCTCGCACGCGTCCTCCGCGCTATTCGAATCGAGTAACGCGCCCGAGGCCGGCGGCGACCGATGCGCCGCCTGCCGGCCTCCACGACTCCCGCGCGCCCTCTGGTGGCCGTTCCCCTTCGGTGCGGCGCAGCTCGACGACCCCGACGGCTGACACGTCGACGTCGACTCGCACGGCGACGACGGCGCGGCGGCGGCGGCGGCGGCGGCGCTGTTGGCGTTGTTGTTGTTGTTGTTCGACGAGTTTGCGGCCTTGCGGTCGTCGTCGTCGCTGGTTTCGGACACTCGGTAAGGCAGGATTGGTGTGCTTGGCAGCGTCGGCCGCCTGGTGGGCGACTCGAGCGTCTGGCGGCCAGAGGTCTCCACGAGGCCCGGTGTGCTGCTGCTTCTTCTCGCTGCAACAGAAACAGGGGTCGTAATTGAAAAAAAAAGAAATCGAAACAGGCGCGGTGCGCGTGCCTGTGAGAAGCGTCGTAGCTTCACGTGCAATCAGGCGAGTCCATCTAAAGGCTGCTTGCTTTCAGGGAGTGAATGCCATGATTGAGGCAGCAAATGCATTAGCCGTATGCTGTAGCTGCACAACGCAGAACAGCTCGTATATATACAGCCATATAGTTATATAGTGCGGCTGCGTCGCATTTCCAAAGCTAACCAACGTAATTACGTTGATAGCTAAGCACGGTGCTGCATCGACACCGGTGAAGACTCTATATGGAAAGATAATATTTGCATTCAGGCATTTTCGTTTTCCGAATGATGTTTACCCATGAGCATCCCGGAGGACATGTGAGAACACAGTCTATATGTGTCACTGCTGCGCGCGCCAGTCTTGCGGGAATTACGACGGTGCTGTGTAGATTCATCGGCAAGGTCAAATTGTCATGCTATGACGTCACATGGTCTACATCTATAACAGCGGCGACGCTGGAAGAAATCACTGGTAGAATACCCAATGACGCGTGTACGAAAAAGGGGATTCCTCCTACTTTAGAGGCGAGCTGTGAAACGTTGCGACACCGCGCGCAAACTTCTTTTTGCCATCTGTTCTGAATATTCATCGAGACGAGTAGCAGGCGATTCAGTACGTGAATTATTTCGAGTTCGTATGGATTTTATTGCTATTCGCGCGAGTCATCATGACGGTCGTTTTGCATGGATCTTCCCGAATGACTACGACGGCCTCGTGATGGTTGCCATAACTACAAAGGAGCGAACTATTTGCGAAGCGCTCGGCGCGTGAAGCCGCGCCGTATCCCCTCACGACGCGTTATATTTTACGCTGCTGTAGCCATAGTTGTCGGCAGCCGCGTGAATTCTCTTTGTCTCGTAGACACGTACTCACTAACAACATCTCGATAGTGTCATAACTTCGGCGAGGGAAGCCAACTGGATATAAACGCGTATCACCAACGCTAACCATTACACGCTTATCGTGTGTGTTGTTGGAAGGGGGAGGGCATACGTGTTGACTATGACGGACATCAATACACGCTCTCCATGTTGTTCACGCTGGCCTTGGCCGTTGCGAACATCTTGATATGCGGCAAAAAAAACTGTCGCGACAGCTCATGATAATCGCAAGTGCTGCGGTTTCGACGAGCCTATCTGCTTCGCCGCCCGCGCGCGCGCATTGAAATCAATCAGAAGGCGGCCGGATACAGGACGCAGTACGATGATTACATCAGTCAAAGTGACACGTAGGCACATCTAGAATAACGAGGCGGTCTAGCGACGGATGGCGTAATTGGGTACTAATGATGGAAATAGTGGGTTATTTTCATATATGGCAGTATATTCGCGCGATGCTTACTCGCGATTAAATGATAGGTTAGCGCGATAGTTTGTCATTTGCGCACTGACCATGAATTTTCAGCAAATTACGGCGATGGTATCAATAGATTGTAAGTCAATAGATTAGATAAATTGTGCCTAGTAATTTCCTTTTGATTAAATACGAGGAAAACTAATTGGATGTGAGGGAAATTTTAGCTTTACTTTAGCTTCGCTTTTGTAGTTAAATAAATTTAAATGTGTTTTGTGGGGCTGTGGGCTCCGCCACATACACTAAACAGTTTCCATGCCTAAATATTAACGCATAAATCTGTTTGCAGATTTACATATAGTCATTTAAATTGTAAATTAATTGAAATCTGACAAGTGACCAAACGACCAAACCAATCGACCGAACGTTAGTAAAGTAATAAATAAGTGTATTAAATAAGTGTAATAAATAAATAATAAGTGTATAACATAAATATATTATAAATAAATGTATTAAATATGTGTAATAAATGAATAATGAGTGTATAACAGCAAAACATTTTCGCAGAGAGACTTTCCATGCGAGCCGTAACGATCTTTGTTCTGTAGTCGATCCTGGAAACATGCTAAAATACATCCTCAAGGTTTTAGGCAAAATTTTACCGATTTTTTATTTTTGACTTCATTCGATGGCTAACACTATGTGCCACCTCAGCTCTGTATATGCTCATTTTTCCATATAACGGTACATGTGAACTTTTAGAGCGTTTTGATTGCCCGCGTACACGTGTAGTGAACAGCAGCTGACGTCACTGATCAAGTCAGAGACATGATACAACCAGAATTTTTTATGATATTCACTAAGCCAGTATCATTCAGTATCAACCCTCCTACAGTTGTCATCTGCCAGTGATAGTTGAAATTGCCGCGCGACCGAAAATAGCCCCGTTTCCCTTGTATTACACACATTGCATTTAGGCGCGTCTGTTGACACATAGCTTACTAACGGCATGCAGTACACATCGTACGCGCGTTTTGCACGAAAGTGCGGCGGTAACCTCGTAATTTCTCACAATTTCTCAAGGTGCATGGAACATATTACCAATTTAGTGGTGTCAGTTATAGTCATGGATATGTCGCAGTAAGTACTAACAGTAGATATTTCACATACGTTCACCCATTTTGCACACAGGCGGTCAATTATTGTAAAAAATATAAAAACGCTGATTTCTCCGTTTCTATTTCTGACATAGTAGCCAATGTATAAATGGATATTTCTCTGTGATTACAACTCGGATTAATTTAATTTTACACTCGTTTTAATGAGAACATATTGCTATAAAATAGTGCGCCAGGGATTGTTATTAAGTGCCGTATTTTATTAGTTATGCCTCTTTATTCGCTAAAATTTTCAATTCTAACATTTTTCCATTTTTCTCGGTAAATATGAAACTTAAAGAAAAATCCTGACGCACTATTTTGGTGTATATTGTGCTTAACATGTGGCAAAAATTTTGTATCCTCACTCTTTCTGGTAGTTGAGAAATATCCAAAATACCATTTTTACATAAAAATTAAAATTTGTGTGGTAACATAATTAGGTGCAGGAAATTTCATGACATTTTTTGGCTTGAGCATAGAGATATATCTCCTCTATAAATAAAACAAGTGATTGATTCGATGCATTCGCCAATAAACGTTTAATCTTCATTAGAGCAATCCCCGTGCAAAAGGTGGAAAGTATCATAAAATAAAATAACAGATGACATTTGTTTCTCTTACAAGCAAGATGACAGTATGTTTTTGTCGTCCGTCTGTGTTTTTATGCATGGTGGTACATAATCTTGATAAATAAGTCTAAGGTTAAAGTCGCTATGTATGTGTTATAGCGGAGGTGCCTTGCGAGATAGCCTGTCGGTATAACAGTAAACGTCACAAGAGAACCGCCTTACAAACGCCACATGTGTGACTTGCCTCGCCAAAGAAACGTTGATGGCATTTATCGCACCCGGCGCGTAGCGACGCTAATAATATACACTTATACTATATAATGCTACGGCCCACCCGTATTCCCCCGCTCGGTCCACACCGTGACGCAATTTAGACCAACTCCAAACTTTTCAAACTGCGTCGACCGATTTCACAAAGAGGAGAAATTGCGCTGTAGGGTCACGCTGGCGTTTGCAGCTGTCGCTACTGCCATCGCTATGCCTAAGAAATCCCACTCGACGCCGAAATCATCCCCAACGATTGTCTTTTAAGCAGGATTTGCGCTTTACTCAACGTTACGTGTGGGAAACAAGCAGTAACACCTGTTTTCATGTGTGTGGCTACCACGCCAATTTCCCCACGAAATCAGCAAATAATTCAACCGTGCTAAAAACATATACCGTATACCATATATATATATATATATATTATATATATATATATAATCGATTGCTATAGGATAGATAGATTAGATAGGTGGATAGATAGATGATAGATTAGATTAGATAGGATAGTAGTAGAATAGATAAATAGATAGATCGATAGGATAGATAGATCAGACAGAAGTAGATAGATAGATAGATAGATATGATAGATTAGATAGATAGATAGTATAGATAGTTAGATTAGATAAGATAGATAGATACGTAGGATTAGATGATAGACCTAGATAGATAGATGATAGTGTATGATATGATTAGACTAGATAGATAGATAGATGAGTAATGGGATGGTATGGAGAATGGAATGGAATTGGTGGATATGGATGGAATAGATAAAATCTTGCAATAGAAGGAAGAGAGAGCTGATCGAGATGACTTGACGAGAGAGAGACTTGAGAGAGAAGAGAATGGACGAGAAAACAATACGAGCGAGACTGAGAGAGAGAGATGAGAGAGAGATGAGAGAGAGGGCTAAGAGGAGAGCGAGAGGAAAGGAAAAAGACAAGATAGTTGTGTGTGTGTGTGTGTGTGTGTGTGTAGTGCGTGCGTGCGTGGTTGCGTGCGTGCCGTGCTGTGAGTGCGTGTGTGTGTGTGATGTGTGTGTGTGATGTGTGTGTGTGGTGTGTGAATGTGTGGTGTGGTGTGTCGTTGCGTGCGTGGTGCCGTATGCGCGCGCGCCGGGTGTGTGTTGTGTGATGATTGTGTGGGTAGTGTTGTGTGAGTGAAAATAAAACTGTGTGTGCGATCGGTCGGCGTTAGACTTAATCGGCGATGTCGCATCTGTGTGCAAAATGAGTGTGTGTGTGAATGTGTGTGTGGCAGCAGCGAATTTGTCTGTTGCATTCTAGAAAAGTGATGTATGAGAGCGAAGGAGAGGAAGAGAGGAGAGATGAGATGAGAGAGGAGGGAAGAGATCAGCAGAAGAGAGAGAGAGCAGAAAGAGGAAGAAGAGAGAGAGCGAGAGAGAGGAAGGGGTGATGGGGAGGGACGGATCTACTTTTTTCATTTTTCCTTTCCCTTTGGATCTCTTGCATGTATCGCAACGATCGCCATTTTACAGATATAACTCCTAAGAGCAACCTTCTTTTGCAGACTGCTCATCATAATTGTTGAAAGTGTAGCCAAGAAGCAATCCAAATGTTGCGGTTGCTGTGTTATGGTCGCCTTTCAGCAATAACCACTAATAATGCTGCAGCAGTTACCCGAAGCAGCAAATCTATTTTAATACATAAATTTGCATTCGCAACAGAAGCTAGGCACATGCTAGCTTCCATATGAAGCACCGTCTGCGTACATTACTGCAACGGCTTACACCATACTAATATCAAGAGCGTACTAAGTGCGTAGAGCGTATTACTAATATCAAGAGCATATTTATATACGTAATACGCTCTTGCTAATATCAAGAGTTTATTTTATACACTGCTGCCGATATCGTATATGTTCTGAATACGATGGTCTTTGCTTTGGTTTGCCGTTACAGCGGCTCCAAGTTATCGGCAATGCACCGCCTTCTGTACAGAAACATTCTGTAACTAGTAGACTAAAAAGGAAATTACACTCATAACCCCAGTCACCACCCTCTGCCGATTCTAGCATCAGTCGCTGGTAATCTATTCAGCAGCAAACTAGCAATGCGAGGGTTTTTCCATTTTTTCGAGCTTGTGAAGAAGAATCGAATCTTCGCTTTTTTGAAACAAAACGCGAGTTGGCTGCATGGTTGCTATGGTACTCTAAGTAAAAATAGCCCGATGAATTGGTTCAGCGTTTAGCAAACCGTGGTTGATCTAGGTGGTTAACATGCTGCAACAAAGGATTCTTTACTTGTTGGAAGCTATTGTTTCGTGTAGGCGTGTTGGCTAATTACTCGAGAGGGAGTGACATCATCTAATCAATGCACAAGGAATTAGGTGGGAAAAATTGCCGCGGATTTATCCATTATATACTTGATCATCGACGCCGGCAAGGGGTGTGCTTGTATCCGACCGTGCCGCCATTTGACGAGTTTACTTTTGTGGGGCTCCCGAGGAAGTCTATCCGCACACTGATTTGCGACTCAACTGCCGATGAAGGGGTGCATCAGGTTATCCTCGACGCTCGTGTGTGCGCATAGTTTGGCGGTGCGGCAAAGACGCCACTTAAGTTTCCAAGAATGTAAAATAATGTCCATCATCCCTTTAGCTCGTGCACGATACTCCATTTTTATTGGGCGGCATGTAACGTTATTATTTGGGAGATGCAACTTGGGAAACGTTAATGATTTATTGTCGGAACTAACCAGCATTTAAAAGTATAATTATAGTAGATTTTCTCTGAAACGCGAGCGAATAATCTTGCAAGCTTGCGGCCGCACCTCACTTACAGTCCTTAGTAATTAGTAGTAGTAGAGGATTCTAGAAATAAAACGATAGACGGGGAAAAATTAAAGTACCACGAACCGTATATAAATCCGTAGTCCGTAAACATGTCTGCTGCGATTTTGTAGATAAATTAAGATATTCGTTGACAGCGACGCTGCCTTACTGCGACTATAGTTCTCCTCAAACCGCACGCTGGGCCAACCTCATCACGGCTCTCAGGAGGCATCTTTTGAATACATTACTCTACGATAAATCACACACTCAGAGAGCTAATGGATGTACTCTCATTGACATTAGTTAAATACTCGTTCATATATACACCTTTAGTATTTAGGTACAATCATGCACCATGCCCTTTATTTTCTGCCAGAATTATTTTGGCCCAAAATTTGGGCCAGAATGTTGGGATTAGTTCGCAACAGCGTTAGTGGTTCACAGCAATTGAATATTAGGATTCTACACTGCCGTAGCTAGAGCTCAATGAGCTCTATGAATCTCCAACAATTACGTTTAATTATACGTAATGCCGGACGTATTTAGCATGCTGTGAACCATTGGAGATTTTTTGAACTCGCTCGCAAAAAAAGAAGAGCGACGCGCGAGAAACTGGAAACCGGATGTAAAATTTCAAATCCATAATTTTCTACTGTATGCGACGTATTAAAGAGTACCCGAACATTACATACGTGTTCACTGAAGTTGATAGCATACGTCAAAATAGATACTCTTACCTTGTTATAGCCACACCAATATACAGTACGAATGTACTGTGAGCGGACGAAAACGATGATCAACCGTCACGTCAACAATTACCATGCGACGTGTTACCTCAGCCTGTTCTGCTAGCACATGACAAATACGACATACACACATACGCTCTCCTGGCTATGACACTATTTGTCATAGGAAGATTCTTCCTATGACAAATATTGTTGTATGTGTTGTGCGCATCATCGGAGTTTAGGAGCGCTATTATGAACGCAAGAAGTGAATTTCAGCTGTAAAGCGGAACGAAGTTGACTCGCCAATATTTGTCATAGGAAGAATCTTCCTATGACAAAATAGTGTCATAGGAGAGCGTATATGCGTATTTGCCATAGATGCTAGCAGAGCATGTTGGTTACCTATAGCCCATAGAGGAGCCTGCTAAGGTAATCTAATGGTCTGTTCCAAAAATCGTGTTTTGTTATTCAGTTCCTTGTTTTCTTTTCTTAACCAGAGGATAGGCGGTGTGCTCAATGTCATGCGTTGGCCAGAGAAACGGCTCTCACTTTGGGTGGGATTTCGCCGCCATGAAGGTTATTACCCGAGCTAGACTCCCGCGTGGATTTTTTTGGCAAAACCTTTATCTTTGAGAAATCGCTCGATGCTGTTTGAAAACGTTTGAATTCGTCTCAGTCAGCGTCGCGGCTGGCGGCAAAACGCGGAACAGCTTGTTGTGGCCTTCGTGAATTTAATTAAGAATTGCTCTCGTACCCAGTAGCAACAAACATATGTGGCAATACAGCATATAGGTGGCTCTGCGTGTCAGGTGCAATAAGTCGCCTCACCGTCTGTTCGTATCATAGAAATAATATAGATAGACGTGATAGATAGTTATCTATATTATTTCTATGGCTCGTATAGTTTCTCAAAATGAACGATGCTATAAACAGAGGCGAAGTGACATCTTGGGTGTAATGTAGAACTGCGCATCGCTTGTGACGCTATGTTTTCTTATCTAAATGTTTTCTTATCTAAATCATGATCTAGGTATTTGTCGTTTGCCGAGAATCGAATCGTTTCACGCAGTAGTTCGCCCGAAAATGTCTGTTATACATGTGAAGGGTGGTTAGCGTGACTATATACCTATCTGCTTATCAGTGTTTCGTTTTGTTTTTGGAGATTCGAGTCAAATAACTATAATATTAATCGCATGCATTACTCAAGTGATGCCCTCCCAGAGCGTTGTTACTGCATTCATGCTGCGTAAATGCGGCATGCTGTGGTTGCTCTATAGCTGCACCTGCAAAGCACGCGCGCGACACATTCCGTGTTATCCAATACACGCAAACAAATTGACGAGCAGTAAGAAATACACGCGTGCATACCCGCGACACAAGGTGAGATGTTGATAGCCGATGGCATATAATATAGTGATTAGCACTCCATGTTTTTATGAAAGGTCTGGGGTTTACATCCCACCTCGGTCAGTAGTGTTTTGCCCTTAAATAAGACAATTACTTCCGATTTCTATCAGTCAACACTGGTTGTGGAAATAGGTTTCGAGCGCCACGATAATAACCGGCTAATAATCTGCAAGTAGCCTTATTGTCTCTTTATTACAGAAACCAAATTTTATTACAGAAACCAAAGTAACGCTCCCGCGCGGAAGCCTTACATGCGCCACAAAGCGAACGTTGCGAAACATAATCAAGCACGAATTCGGCTACTTTTCTCATTAGCGTGCTAATTAATGTTTGCATGCTTAATTCTCAGCTGTGTATATAATGTGCGAAGACACATAGCAGCGTTTGTTTGTTGTCAGATTGCGTTTGCCACACGCTGTGGAGTTGTGGCTTAAATACGAGTGTGGCATTCTATTGCATTGCTTTGTATATACGCTTCCAAACAAACAGACCTGATATGGTTGTGGCGTGTGAAGCGAGCGATTGACAAGGTTTATTTCTTATATCTGATTATTGTATACGATCGAAAGGTCTTTTCTTTAACCCCCCCCCCACTTCCACTGCCGCGCGCACGAACACACTAAGCAAAAGCATAAAAGGAGTGTTGTACCAATGTTGGTGATTTCTGACATATGTCGTTTCTTTTCACACGTTCTGTTTTGTTGGGCCATTTAACCACCATTTCCTGTGCTACGCGATAGTTCTCTATCTAGAAAAGAATTTTCCTACTGTACACGATACATTACGCTCTGACGGTAAATATTATTATCGCTGACGTATGGCCAAAGAATTATCTGTCCGTCAATCGAAGCTCTAGATCTACAGTAAGTAGACACAGGGTACGATCATGTGGCTTTGGATGTTTTGCAACAATTGTTAGCTCGTTTCGTTAAAAAAAAATTCGTATAGATATTATAATTTTTGTTGCTGAATCGCTCTGCTCTTCCGCCTTGGCAATTCTGCGTTCTCAATTAGTCTTCAGCCGGCTCGATTCATGTACCCTATAGGCACGCAGATTTCCGCCGGAGTTATGGCCTCACCTATAGACGCTGCTACCCACGCCTCGTCCCCAAGCAGGTCGCGTGATTATCACACACAAATTATACTGCATGCATGTGCAGCAACGTAGTGTTTTACAGCATGGTACGGATGGATATATGACATGGCACGCTAACGTGATTTGCACTTGTATACATACGACGATCGAGCGCGCGTAGCGTACACGCACACGCACACGCACACACACGCACGCAAGCAAACACACACATACACACGAACATACACACACACACGCGCACGCACACGCACGCAAACACACACATACACACACACACACACACACACACAGACGAACATACACACACATACACGCACGCACGCACGCACGCACGCACGCAAACACACACATACACACACACAGACGAACATACACACACACACACGCTCACACGCACGCACGCACACACGCACGCGCGTACACACACACACACACACACACACACACACACATCGGCGCGGATTAGTTTACGTCTCACGTTTGGGCCGCAGCCCAGTGTCCCAGTGTCGAGGAAGGCAGGAGAAGCGAGCGCGTGCTATATAGATCCGGGAAGTAGCCTTAATCCGACAGCACGGTTCCGAATTTCTATAGAATCACGGAGAATTGGGAAGGCTGTTGCGAATCCCAATTCCTATTAGCCCGTCGTGTTTTCATTTGAGCAGAATCATGTGCACGCGAGACGTAATTTCCCGGCGTCGTCGTACGCCTCAATAGCCGTGGCAGAGCTCGGCAATACACACGCACCGGTGATATTGCCACACGCGGGCACATTCAGTCGCTGAAACGGACATCTAATCTCGGCCAGCTTATTGGAAGGAGCGCTGCCAGCTTCCCAAAAGGGACGTGATTAGCAGGCGTGTTCATGATGTCTCCAGGGAGCTGAAAGCGGAATTAGTTGCAAATGTGCCCCCTATTTCTAGGTGCGGGCGTGCGGTGATGGTGGCGGCGGGTTCGATTGACTTCCGTGTAACTGTACGCAATGCATTAACCGGCGTGCGACCGTTTCGGACGCGTTGTAGATATCGCGCGATGTACACAGACGTCGCAGCTGCGCGTCAATACAGTGTTGGTAAACGCGGTTCCTAATCCGCACCTAGTTAGCGCTGTTATTATTCCATTAGTGCTGTTATAACACGTCGCGAAGCGTAATAATTCATATTATTATCACGCGTAACGAACTCGACGAAACGAATGCCATATAATTTAGACATAATCGCGGGATGAAAATTGCCCTTTTGCGAATTTTACGAGCGATTTGCGATTTCTTTTCATTTTGACGATCTAACAATGCGGTTATAGCCTTCGCGGACAAAGCGCGTGGTGTTAGTAGATGCATGGGGTGTGTATAAATGGGATAGGGTGAATAGGTGTCATGCGTTATTGTAGAACCGCAATGCGCTACAGTTAACTCCTTACGCACACATATGCATGCGCACGCACGCACGTACGCCCGCTTATCAAAAAGACGTTATAAATTCTGTAATAATTAAACGACCTATAATATAGAGGGACGCTATCATAAATACGTTTTTAACGTATTAATAGTAAAATTGCTTATCGTAAAGAAGTTTTAAACGTAGTAATAGCACTTAGAAGTTTCGTATGTTCGAGAATATCTAAACTGACGAGGATTTTGTATTGACGTGGTGATATAATATAGGCCCTACTCAACCACGCGCGTTTCATGCAGTCATGATAGACGAATAAAATTATTGTTGCGTACCGTTTACAGCGATGCTCTTGCGATATCCCTCCATCCGCCTGGCAGCCACTGCTTCCAGACGAACGCGTGCAGCTGGATACTCCTTCAATACGTCCCACAAGTCGCCCTTAGACAAGCGAAACAGGTCTGAGTAACCGACGGACTTGACGGACGCGGTGCGGCGATTGCCGGCTGTGCCCATGTTCAGGATACTGATCTCCCCGAAGTAGCTGCCGGCCTTCAGAGTCGCGAGGACCGACTTGCCGTCGTTGGCAACCACCTGCACGCGTCCGCGATTTACTATGTACATCTCCTTGCCGACTTCACCTGCGGAGAGCGGTAACAGAGGAGACCGTCACAGTCACAGTCGAGGAAACTTCGTAGCGCAATGGTGGATGAAGGAAGAGGCGAGCATGATCGGGCTCGAATATGACATTCTCTATCTTCTATTTATTTTCCCATCGTTCTATTTTACATTCTTCGGATCAGTTCAAATATAATAATCCGCGAGGTAATCATCACTCACGCACAAATCTATACTGCAGCCATTCAGGTTTTATTTGATAACCAACATTATGCGACGTTAGCACTAAGAATAATACGTTTCTGTAACTGCTTGTATGGTGTCATGTTTGGTATGGGGCAGAATGTGGAGAACAGATATTTGTTCAGACCATAGGATTTAACTGCTCGAGTACGAAGTACATACAACTGCTTGCGAGCAATTTAGTCGCCATTTGTCAACCCAAATTACGTACAGTATCTTCACGTGCTTTACTAATTTGTTGATTGCTCTTCTAGTTTAAGATGCTCTCTGTATTTGCACATCATACGTCGTATGGATAAACAATATCTACATAGTAGGAGAATATCCGGCAGCTAATGGTGTGTCAGATGTGGTCTTCGACAGATGGCGCTAATTTACGCATATACGTACGAATATCCGAGCAGCTAATTCGATATGGTTCTCACGAATATTGAATTGGTTCCCATCATTCCACCCCATTCCATTGATTGGCGGAACAAAATCTGTCATGTAGCCATGACACATGTAAACAAACGCTGGAAAAATTAACAGTTTTTGTTTACAAATATACTAATAAAACTTCGTAAACATTTACGTATTAAGTATATATAACAAGGGGGCTTCTTGCTAATACACTGCATGTGTAACTGTGTGTGTAACTTATATAACTATCACAGGATATATGATTTCATTGGAAGGAAGATTTGCTCAGTAGGCCAAAACAACCGTCGTGCCTTTCCGGTCAACAACTTCCGGTCGCCTCCATTTGCGCAATGGTGATTACTTATGGACAGGTTACCAGGCTATACGAGTATACACTAAGTAATAGAAACTCCTTTACCACAGCGGGAACGGAGATGCGTTTGGGCAATGTAGCAATTATCACAGCCATCCTATTATTTCATCGCAATTTTTAAGAGCACTACACATCAGAGTCATGCATGGATTCGTATAAGGCGAGCGCGTCTGTGGCGGGTATTTCGGCTAACGCTCCGTTAGGAGTGTTCCCAACTTTGATATCATTAATGATTAATGATTAATGATTAATGATTGATAATCGCTAACGCTAACCCTAAACCCTAACCTAAATGACATAAACCACAAACTACTATTATGACCATGACCATATATATATATTATATATTATACTATATATATGTTTATTATGACCATTAATGTTAGTTGATAATGTAAGTTGGGAACACTCTTAATGGAGTATCACCCGATATTTCCCGTGTACCTTTCCTGCAGATATGATCACCCGGGGAGAAGAGTACGGGTCTAAGCCGTAGCACGAGTTTCGCATAGAAAGCCCGCTTCCCGTGTTCTGAAAATACCTCGACTACGAGAAACGGACGAAAAAAACAATAAGTAGAGAAAAATTGCGCTCTGCTCTGTCGCTGGCTTCACAGTTAATGACGCGCCATTTGTACGTCGTCACCGGAAAGTACACGTTTAAAGCGTGAACTCAGATTCACGTACGTGGCCTCGCGAGTCGTAAAAATATACCCGTTTCGATTCAGTTTCTACGGGTAAGTTTGCTGTACGCAGTGGCCGGTATCGCGTGTGTCCATTCCACTAAACGCGTCAACTCTCACTTACGTCGCCTGTGACAAGTATTAACGCTTTCCCTTCCTGTGACAAATGAGCTGTTCGTTTACACAAGTATCGCATTAGCGCAGCATCGCCGGGCGCCAATTTCTATAGCTGTCAAATTATGCTGTATCTAATTTTATTTTCGCTCAAAATAATCAATTAGTCTTATCTCCCACCACTCATCTCTGTGATTTAGCAACGAATTTATACGTAATAAAAGAAGTTTATAGCTTGCAACGTGGATCTATATAATATTAACACGCATGAATGACTTAGCAGCCAATCTTCAACGTTTACCTAAATTACATGAAACGTCCACGTGACTACAACGTGGGAAACGACACAAATCGCTTGTTACGATACTTTATCACCTAATCTACTACGGCTCATAGGGTCTATATCTCCCTGGGTACTGCCGGAACGTACCCTGGGTACGTCCGGTATACCGGAACGTACCGCTGGTACATCTGACTATGCGTTAGGGTTAGGGTTTGGGTTAAGGGAGTAGGCGTAGGCGACTCCCTAGACTCGTTAGTGGAGTAGCGAGGTACGGTCGGCACTATTTAGATAGTACCAGGGTACGTTCCGGCAGTACCCAGGGAGACATAGACCCTGGCAGCTCTACTACGCTCTCTACTACTACTCTAACACGTTATGAAAATAACCCAAGTACATCAACTATCGTAGTATATACCTAATCGTATTTTGTATCGCACATCACATCGCATTGGAAAACATCTAAACGCCTATATATATATCGCATGTTTCTATGTAGGGCCAATCTATTTCAACATATCGAGGCACCTAATAATTTGAGGAAATTACACGCTCACCGCCAAGCAGGTGCACGAATCATTTCGCGTTATGTGAATACACCTGTGCTCCCTGACCTTTGCCGAACATTTACTGTCTTTTATTCCCCAATTCCGCATTGCCACAAAACGTGAATACGATTCAATCTGTTTGATTAGTGATATCATAGCAGCGGTTAATTGCCTAACGAATGCGAAGGTACTGATTTAAGCATTGATTCTCGTAGCAAACCTACCTGTTTTAACGTATCCAAATGAACATGGATTGCGATCTCCGCTTTAAGCTTATCTGGCAAGTAGTGAAGTGTCTTCTCCTCATCCGAGGACTTCTTTGTGATCCACAGGTAGTCGAACCAGCGGATGACTCTGTCCTGCAGGTGTCTGGGCACGCGTCGCAAGCTCATGTACGTCTTCACATCGTCAAGCCGCGCTGAAACGGAAGGCTACACGTTAGGCTTAGGAACGACAATTCGTACGCACGAGCTCACGCATCCCAACAACTGCGTCAATCTTAGTAACCAGTTCTGTCATTTGATATATATACATATATATATACATATATATTCCTTGGGATCTTTTGATTATTTAATCAGAATAGCCATATTGCTGGTTTTTTTTTCATAGCGCACGGCTGCTTCGACATTGTGAAATTGAAGGAGTGACAATTCAAAATCTGCGAAATATTGTAACAGGCGTGAAATCTTCGTGGTGACAGATAGTAGAGTTGCATTCTGCGCATTCATCGTGCACCTAAGCATGCGTGTGCGTACGTGCGTGTGTGCATCTGTATGTGTGATAGAGATAGAGAGCTTTAGAGGTTGTTTTACTAGTAAATCGATGTTAGGCCTCCTCTTAAACGTCGAATGGCCGCTGAAACAGATTGCTACTCGCATTTTCAAAGATAAGAGAACTAGAGTAAAATCTTGAAATAGCATGATAGGTTTTCATCGGGATTACGAATTGGAATAGATGTTGCGTCTCATATATTGCAAAACAGGGCTTAGTACGCCTGATTCATATACACATTCGACATTAATTAATATATAAAGAAACGAATTAAAATGAATGTTTTTTCGTATTTTTTGGTTTTATTTATTCTTGATGTATGTATGTATGTATGTTATGTAAATATGTATTATGTGTTATGTATTATTAATTAGTAGCTTATATGATGTATTATTTAATATATGGTACGTTGTTTTGTGCTTAATAATGCCGAACAACAGAAACCTAATAAAGCGACGAAAACTCTAAAACACGTGCAGCTGAAACAATGACTCAGAGACTTTATATTCTTAAGCTTGTTATTTCTTCTCTCCGTTCTTAATTATTGCGTTTAAATCATATTGGAGCCGCTTCGATCGATGCCAGAACGGTAGAAGGCCTATATAAATAAAAGGGATGTTTTCATAACCGGCACTGATGTTGAGAATGAATATTAACCAGAGGCAGTTATTTTCACAGACCGTATGTACTCAACGAATACTGTCAGCATCGGGAAATTTGTTATTCCACATATTCTATTTTACTGTTAAAAGTAAAGATCAACAGCAACATCTTGTCGACTGACATTCAAAATATTATGCCGATAGTGATGGCCATAGCAGTACAGCTACTCGATTCAGAAAAGGTACTGGACTCGTAGATGAAATAAAGCATATATGGTATTCGCGAGCACGATAGATGAGAGACTTGATAAAGGCAGCCAGACAGGAGAATACCGGGTAAAAAATATTAATTGGGTACACGAGGCATGTAAGGGTTAGGTAGGTGGGATCGTCATTGGGAGAGGCTGAGTCGGGATAGAAGCGATCTCGATCATGATTTCTAACGCGGGCAGAGTCGGATTTAGTCGTGTGGAGCCACATAGTTTCGAACATACGGTGGTCACCTGACCAGGCTCGCTATGAATCGAGCCCAGGGATACGGTGGTCTGGGAGTGAGAGTTTAACAAGCCGCAGAGAATCGTTCCAGGCTACCGGGACGAGGTACTGAGAGTAAAAAGAAGAAAATAGATTGACAACGTCAGTATTTCATTTCAGAGTTGGGGAGAATTAAGAAGCAGACGAGGGGGAGGCCATGCAGGAAGGTGGAGGGAGGGAGGAAAAAATTACCAAAAGGATAAGGTGAAGGAGAACGAGAAGAAGACGAATGAAGGTGGAAGAAGAGAAGAAGGTGCAACATAAGAAGGAGAAGAGCACGACGACAGCGTCGAGAACGTTAGAAGGAGAAGCAGAGGAGCCTGACATGGCGACGCAGAGTCACCGACCGACATGAAGATACGCCCTATCGGACAAACTCAGAAGCGCGTGTACCTCATAGTTTTCCTTCTTGTTAACCCACATCTGTTGTAACCACGAAATGTCACTCTTTTCCTTCAATTAAAATAAACCGTCTTAATTAAAATAAATAGTCCTACAATGACCTTCACCGCCGCTGAGCCTTTTCCCGCGCTACTACAGGATGAGTTAGAAAATATCGACTTTATCACAATTAACCTGCTAACGCTCATGATGCAGACCTATACGAGTTACGTGATGAAGAAGAATACCCATCTCGATTTGTTTACTTGCATCGCGTGTTGCTATTTATGCTGCTAATTATTTAATGACGTCGCACCGTGGTAATCGATGTAACCTACGTGTGCCGTACATGACCCAGTCATTGAAACCCTACTATCACTGTATGTGGCACGTGTTGCGTTCGCGTCAGCAAGCAACGTCTGCATGTGATCGCGTACGTATAGACACATCGAACGTGTTGTCCGTTAATTTTGTCTAAAATCCGCACTCGTGAAGTTACCGACGGCATTGTAATGACATCACTATCCACAGGGCAGCTCTCTAAAAACAAGCATGTTCTTTTTTTCGCAGTCGCTTTTGTAGTTGTCGATAGTAGCCTGTCTATTTCCGTTTGTTGGCTAACAAAAATACGAAGGTTTTGCTAACATCTTTGACGCTGCGATTACCTGTCTGCACTCGTTGTTCAATTTGTAGGAGTTCTGATTGATGCTCGTATTTCCACTCTATTCGCCCACAGCATGCCTAGCAGCGCTACGTGTAGACGTCAACAAAAGAACACCGGTAACAGAAAGCGTCTTCTTGACTCTTTCATGCATCATTTGTTTTCGATCAATTTAAGACAGACCGTACAGTTATTTTCGGGGCGAAGAATTGGATTTCGGGTTTCTAGTTATCGGGGGAACCAGGAAATACTAGATAGGTTTTTCGTGACTCGAGAATATAGGAGTCATCGGGGACGGTTATATTCAACTGGGAACTGGAAAATGGCACATTTATACATGGAACACTGGGAATGGACACCCCCGTTCGCACCCGATTCGGTTGACCAGTAGAAGCTCGTTCACGTGAATCCCACGCGAGTTTTACATAAAATAAGTCGATTTCACTAGACTAGACCTAACCAGTAATCACCTCCCTTTACTGTATCATATACCAACTACGTTGCACTTTCGCTTGGAATGACGCAACGATGGTGAACCAGTCTGGTGGCGAAGCTTCTACATATAAGCATCTATTTGCATTGGGTGACCTGCGCGTGTGTGGAAAGAAGTTAATTTCGAACGAAAAAGCAAACTTTTTAATAAATTTGAAAAGATATCATGGTAAAATGACATAATGCATTCATAACTAGATAGCTGGCTTGATGGTAAATTATCAGAGAGTGCAGATGTTGTTGTTGGCGAGCTATTTAGAACATTGGCCGCCATGTTTGCGTCACCGTAACGACGAGCGATGTTTGATCACAGCAGTATTTGCTGATTTCATTATCACCGTCGTACAATCCAACCCACGCCGGCCGATAGCACTAATTGATTAGTGAGTGGCACAAAGTGAAGACTGACGTCAATAGAGATCAGAAGTAGAAAATAGGGAATCTTTCCTATTATCTACTTCTGATAGAGATGCTACATAGATTTTCCTCGTGCTAGCGAGACGAGGATATATAATATAGCTGGCATTATGGGTAGTCAAGTGGACTATTTTCACGAGAATTCACATTGATTTGGTGAATGTCAAGGTTGAACGTCACATGTATGCAAATGTGTAAAACCTGGCTGTTTAATAATAAAGTTATTAGTTTTAAACGGAGGTTTTGTGCGTATTTCATCTAGTCACTGCCGGAAATTTAACGTCTTCTGGCGTGCTTCCAGCTCTCCCGGGAAGCGATGAATTTACACGGAAAGAACTTTCCGCTCAGTTGCGTTTACGAAACGTGTGAACTCTAGCGTAATTCGAAAATTTGGCTTCGAGCAGACAAAAATGAGCATATATAAGAACTAGCCGATAACACACAGGCGTTTACTATGGTAGCTAGCAGACTGCGCGTAAAGAACATGGATATAAATAGATTTATAGATGCAGAAGGTAGCAACCGTGTATCGATTTCGCAAGTTGTTATTTCTACATGAATGCGGTTATTACCCCCATATCTAGCAGGATTCCACCAACGTACGCTTGATTGCAGATGAACGTGTGTTACTAAATTGGCATGGGCTATTTGGCACAAGTGACGCATGACATCCCAAAAGGCGACACGCACGTAATTGGCAATTGTACAACGTGCAACATACGGTGTTCACAACGTGACAAATTGCTACTCATCAAAAACGGGCAACGCGCAGCACTGCGGCGTCAAACCAGTTGTTGCCATTCGGACGTGGGCAGAAAGCCATCAAAATTCCATAATTTATCTGCCTCCCTTAGTGTTACATAGTTAGACGGGGAAGCCAAGCACATATTTCACGTTGGATGGTTTAAATCATATAATCCTTGTTTATTTCGCTTTGAAGTTTAATTGAATTTTAATACGAAGCACGTTTGATCAAACAACCTAGCTCTTGCTTGAAGCGTAACAAAAATGGTATCCACTAGAAATGTCGCGCTAAACACGAGGACACTGTATCTATTTCTGCCGCCATCTTGTAAGAAAAACATAATAATGGCTGTGAAATGATCCCTAGATGAGATCAAACCAGTGCTCCAGTGCAATTTCCCTTTAATGTCGGACGGTTGTCGCGGATATTATTAGGGCGTAGAATTTAAATTCGAATTATAAAACAATTAGCCGCTGTGGAATTCTAGGAGTTAATTTTACCACAAGTACTTTTACCACATCTACTTTAAAAAATTACATGATGTTCTCTAGAGTAATCTTGCTCTAAAGACGATTTCAACTGGTTCGACTACATGAACCTACGATTAAATATGATTTTAAAATCTATACGCGCAATTGCTGCAGCCTAGTTGAAGCTTGACCTTGTTTGTAGCATACTTTTACATTTCGTATGAAAAATAAGGTGTATTTTTGCGAAGCCAGCGAGTGTCTTCTAGCGACCATGTTAACGCACAACAAAGGAAATGCATTTTTATTCATTAGCTAAAAGGAAATGTGTCCCGCATCGCACTACAGTAACTCAGAAAACCGATGGCCAAATTAATTCTCGGTGTAATTCGATCCATTTTGCACCAATGAAAGACTACCCTGTTAAAATATAGGCAGTAGCTAGGCTGTTGAACCTGTGTCTTGGTAATTTCCTGTGAAAAATCGACCAAGAAGCCGTTTAATGAGGAGGCGTTGCAGTGTTAAGATGTAGCGTTGCAGTGTGCCAAGTTGTAAGCACGCCAGCTTTAAGTTTACTGTACATCTATCACCGAATGAGATAGGTAGCTTACTTCGTGCTGATGCCGTCAGCAACTGCCTCTCCCCGCTAGTTATGACAGTGTCCTATTTCTGGATACTTTTAGAAACACCACCTGAGGGCGTCATTAGAAGTCTTAATCCGACACGGGGGTTAAATTTTCTGCAGGTGGGGTGAGGGTTAAAGTTACCAACAATAGAGAAGGCTAAGGTCCCCAACGGTAAAGAGGGACAAGGTCCCCACGGTGGAAGAGGGGATAAGGTCCCCAAACGTGGAGGAGGAAAAGTCCACAATAGTTGGGGAAGGGAGGGCTAAGGTCCCCGAAGGGGTGGGTGAGGGGGCTAAGATCCCTGTCGAGATCGAGAAGGCCTCAACTTACACACATGTAGGAAACCATTGGTTGTCTAAAACTAGGGAATTTGATTTTCTGCCTAATTTCAATGTTTCTATTCGAAATGGCATCATTAGCGTTTTTTAGCGAATTAAGTTGATTTAAGAGATTTAAGAGATATAAGAGATATATGTTGATTTATGAATAAATGATTACATTTAGCAATACATCATATATTCAGATAAATTAGCCTTTAACCTGCTGATTGCGTTCATTGATTAGTTACTGCGACTAGCGCAGCACTGCAGATGAAGTGTCACTGCAATTTTTTCCATTGATCGTTTCCCGACGAGCTACTGTTTTTTTCCCAGCAGCGGGGGTTGCTGTATCTGACGCTAGCTGTCACCGCACACTTTAGCGCGACCCCTGCCTGATTACCCAACGTCATCAAACTGAGAGGTCTAGTCCAGAGTCATGGTAATTTATAACTACCGCAATTTTGTATCGTGAAATTTACGTCATAGCTTTAGAAGATATTCTTCTTAATTTTTGCTTTCATACATATACGTACGAACGTACTACGCACGCACTAACGCACGCACACACGCACGCACATACGCTCGCACGCACGCACGTACGTGTACGCGTACTCATGTTAGTAGATATAAGCCGACAAATTATAGCAGTTCTATTCGAAAATCAAAAAAAGAAGACACAGACAGTACGCATAATAACACTCACTGTGCGTATAGTTATTTTTAGATTTCCACCCGAAACACACTCAATGCTCATATTTTCGTCTACACTCGCTCAGTTTCCTAGGCAACCGTAGCCCCCTAATTATCTTCTGATTTCAAACGGGTATGCGGGTATCATGAGACACTCACGAATTCTTAATTACAGCTTGATGCAATAGAAATGAGCACAAGCAGGAATTCCTCTACCGCTGTGCAGGAAAATACGACACTATAGTCAACCTCAATTACGTGGATTGTCAACACTGCACACAGTTTAACGACATATAAAATATATCGGTTTATTATGTTTGGTATATATATATATATATATATATATATATATATTGTTGTTGTTGTTTGTACGCATGCGACAGATAACCGGAATTTAACGCTAAACAATCGCGTGGTCCTGTATTTGTTTATAGTTTGTTATATATCTTGTATTTATTGTACGCTATAGACAGGCAAACTAATTAGCACTGATTTATGAGTTTGGTTTGGAGTGTTGAGCAGGCACCCCATCGAAAACGTGTTGCACTAGTATTCGCTTCGTCTGAATATCACAATTGTCGTGGACGATAAACTTCTCAGAATCGTAGCTGCATGCTACAATTGATTAACTGGCATAATATTATTCCAATTTCGTTTATTAATTAGCGAACGACAATATACTAAATACATTCGTAGATTCTGAGAGGCGAGCATTAATCGCGCGGTTAATCAGCCGATAAACACGGTCGTATTTAACTTGCATTGCTATAGACATATATGCATTAGACCAAGAGCGTATAATGAAGGAGAGCGTACAACGGTGAAATGATGAAACCATGTTGCAGTATTAGTCGAATTAAGAAACTTTGCCCGTTTTATTTTGACAATTTTGGCGGTATCATTGATCAGCTGTCCTACCTTGTTGATATAAAACAAACCGCTTGTCCCTACGGTGCTCCTACGCTGAGATAATGAGCGGTGAAAAATCTGGTATTTTCGCCGAAAACCGACTCGAGATCAGTGTTTACTGCGACTGTCTCTCGCTTTGTGGCCAGTGTATTGCTTCCGCTTTTGATTAGACGCATTGCTCACGGGGGAATGTTGTATGCGCTGTGATCTCAACAGAACAGCAATAAAACCAGCCACAGTGTGCGCCAAATGGCCGCCTTCAATATATCGCCACGAGGAGAATGCAGTGTCTGCAATGACTGTTTAGGTGACGAGATATTTTCAGACAGTAAGCAATCGTGTCTGGGTGAGGAGAAAAAATGAGCACGCATTTCTCACTTACCGAAGCTCACAAGACGAAATCGGTCGCAACTTTATTCGCGCTGTCAACATCTGATGTATTTGCATTAGAAGTGAAATAGCATTTTGCGAAATACGACGAATTGATCGTAGAAAAACCAGGAAGCACAAGAAATCCGTATGGTGTTAGTAGGCCTTTTACGGATCTGCGCACACCGCCATCCCAGGCGGTGCCTCTTATTTCCTTCATTTTTGTCAAATCCAGTTTGTTGCTGCGATCGGTGCATTGTGGGTGCTATAGAAGACTTATACAGAAGCTGCAGCGAAATTCCAAAAAAACGAATTTGTAGACACTGAATTTGGTGAAATGCGACGTATCTATATAACATCCATAACATAGCTAATGAAAGCCTCGTATCGATTTACAGATAACTGTGATGCGTAAATCACAATATAGTACTGAGTATTGCCACAAATCCATCAAGATATATCTCCAAAAATATTGAAGATTATTGCGCGAAGGCTACAGGAGGTGAAGTAGCAGCAAAGCTGCAAACACATATACCTATCAACTTACCGAGATCAGACAGTCCGCAATGATATAACCAGAGTGGAAAGGACAGCACCGCAATGGATATTGAAATTTGCTAGATCTGCCCTACGATACGGCGCGGACCATGCTCGACTTCAAAGCCTATAGTCATAATCAAGGCAATGTGACCACTACTCCGTAACTGCGCCCGACTAATAGAATGTCGGTGACCGAGATCGAAGGAATTAGACGCATGAATGATTAGATGGAGGGAGCTTGAAGGCGAGGGAAGCCGTAATTCATCTAACTATACATACACAGAGCCTCGCCGCAACATTGCGGAGCCCTATAGAATGAATGATGGGCGTATGAGCCTGAGCATTCGCCTGCAATCTCGTGCGCGCCCATATCCACTCGCTGTCCATAATTATCACGGCTGATGTAGTCAGCGCTGCATTAACTCACGCGTTCGCTGCTCATTAACGCCTTGCTTTTAATTTAGTTTATAGTTTTCCGCGAGTGACGCGTAAGCCTTCGTTAATCGCCCCTAGATTTCACTAAAATATCCTAGTCCGAATTGTTTAATTGGACTAGCTTGCCTTTTCTGCGTCATGCTGTTATTTAATGCCTTCCCTCGTAAAGTCTTATCGTGAAATGTGGCGGAAAATTCGTTTTTCACTGCTTATCACTGAAGCGATTTGGAGTCTAGAGAGAATTTGAATGCGTTTCCAAGTAATTTTATTATGTAAATTAGGTCGTAAATGAGTGACGATCTTCCATTGAACGACGGAACGGGTTTCGACAGTTATAAGATGCGATTTTCATTGTTGCATGCAAAAATTCCTGGCGTCCACGGGGGGGGGGGAATTAACGTGTAATTGCAGCAGAATGTGTGTTTGGGGGTAGGGTGTACAATCACGCTGATTATAGAATCAAAACCAAAATCGCGAGATGTGCTTCCTTGTTACAAATGCGACCATAATACAACGACGTATTGAATGAGAAATGTCCTTCACCCACGTAGCAAATAACGCGATAGTCGCACTCTCTACTAATGAAATGAAAGTGTCAATGACACTATAGCTCACCTTGGGTGTGATAGAAGAGGGAGATGATATTTAAAATTTGGTATGTGTTTCATTTATGACGGACCGAAAAGTGATCAAAAGTCCTTATTCCCTGTTTTATACTAATAGAAATTTTACGGTTTTGTTTCAGGGTTAGTTTTGATGCGAAAATAAATATTTCAGATCTGAAAGTCTGAAATCTGGGCGAGAGATGGCGCTACGCCTAAATGATCGCTATTTTGCTTTTCGATTATCGCGCAAATAAAAGTAATAAAATATTCCAGTCAAATTACTGTAACGAAGAATCTAAAACACAGTATTACACGTAGGTATGATTAGGTAGGTAGGTAGATAAATTTAACAAAATCGAATGAATCTAGATGGCCATTTCCATTTTTGCCAAAAAGTTGGCGTGGCTCGAAAGTAGGTCGACTGGCGTGCTCCAACATAGGACGTTCAAATCTCTCCCATAGGAGTAACAACTGTATGCAATTTGAAACATGTGGGTCAAACGGTTCTCGAGTTATCGTTGAAGGTAGGCAGACACTGAAATGCATAGTCAAATTGCCAAAATCTACCTAATTTAAAAAAAAATATCGAAACCCGTGTGATATGTTTTGGGGCCAGTCCTTATTCATTCACATACCAAAAATGAGCAAAATCTGTTGAACCTGAACTGAGTTATGGCCATTTCCATTTTTGTTAAAAAGTGGGCGTGGCTCGAAAGTAGGTCAACTGGCGTGCCCCAAAATAGGACGTTCACATCTCTTCCATAAGAGTAACAACTGTATGCAATTTGAAACATGTCGGTCAAACGGTTTTCAAGTTATCATTGATCGTAGCCAAATGTTGACGGACAGACGGACGGACGGACGGACGGACGGACGGACGGACGACGCCCCATGGCAATAGCTCATCTTGACGATGTCAAGGTGAGCTAAAAATCGGGTCGTTGGGGAGTAGACAACTGCGCCACCGATAGTGTGAAATATGATTATTTCGTCTCATGCGGAAGCAGAAATTATTTTATTTGATTGCTGCTCGTTTCAGGGACGACGTAATTAGTGACATAACAATTCGTACGCATGCAGAATCGCAGCTGAGACGAGAGCAAGCGAGATAAGACATCAATGTAATGCGAAGTCAAATAACGCATCGCAAACAATTACTAGAACTTTGTTTGAGAGGTTATGTGCGTATGTGACCATTCGCACCCACGCACAGCATTATCTCTCTCTCTCTCTCTCTCTCTCTCTCTCTCTCTCTCTCTTTCTCTCTTTCTCTTTCTTATCCTCCCTCTCCCTTACGTAAATATTTGTGAAATATTTGTGAAATTATTGTTGAAATCATTTCCTGTCTCGCGTAGTACACCACAATTTTAGTTCAGCGGAAGCGTTCGTGGACTGAACCTGAGACTTCCTCAGTATAACATTTCTGGATCACGTGTGTATGGGAAACGCACGCCATCGCTACGACTACTACGGGATGCCCTAATACAGTACGTTAACGAATGAAGTAATATCTCGTTACGCTCCTCCAACGATCCTCATCACATCGGTCGCATAGCGCGAGACTTACCACTCAGCATTAAGCTTTGATCAGCTTATGACAACTACCCTGCTTATGCGTCGTATAGTGGGTCCGTTGGGAGTATTCCAATCACAGTTGCCTTTAAACTCGGTCGCCCTTCCCATTCTGATATTAATCCAATCAATTAAAGCCTAATAGCTGGAAATTAGGCTCCAAATCAATAACCCGATAAGCTTCCTAAAATGCTAACCACTAGAGAATAACATGCAATTCAGGTTCTTCGTACAAAATCACATAAGTTACATTATTTAAGCTAAGGAACTATGAGTCTCTGTGGAGCTGCCTATAAGTTATAATAACTTTTATAATGGCTGATGCTATAAAATGGTTTGGCTTTGCCAGGGGGTATACTTTATATGCAGCAGAAGCGGAAAATTAAGACGTAGAAAACAGAATTTTGGTTTAAGATAGTTCGTAAGGAGATCATATTATAATCTCTGTAAAACTTCCATACGGGACGTAGCGGGTTATTGACGACATCCAACTAATTTAAGCAAATTAGCAACTATCGATTTATGTCTAACTAGTAAACCACCCTAATTAGCAAGAGAATAGCAATACAGGTAATTTAAATTCTAAAAACTTTTAATTAATCCCTAATTTAAAGACTCTTTTGTAATGAACTTAACAAAACATGACCTTGAAGTTCTTCTACATATTTACACACACGCACGCACGCGCACACACGCACGCGCACCCACAAACACACACACATACACACACACACACACACACACACACACGAATACACACACACACACACACAACACACAACACAACACACACACACACACCACACAACACGTACACACACAACAACACACACCACACACACACACACACACAACACACTACACAAATAACCACACACACGCATACACACACCACACACTGTCACACACACACACACACACACACACACACACACACACACACACACATACACACACACGTATACACACACATATACACCACACACACGTATACACACACAAACACACACACACACCACACACACCACACACACACACACACCACACACGCGCGCACACACAGCACACACACACACACAACACACACACACACACACAACACACACACATTACACACACACGTATATACACACAACTACACACACACACACGTAGTATATCACCACACAACACCACACACACACACACACACACACACACTATAGACACTTACCACACAACACACACCACACACACTTATTACATCAACCTACAGCACACACATACTACACACACACACACTACACCACACACACGTATAACACACACACACACACACACCACACACACACACACACACACACACACACACACACACACACACACACACAATTATATATATATATATATACATATTGCGCATACGTAACCCCCCCCCCCCCAATATGTTGCAACGTGTATAATGCAAAATGATATCCTTTATGCGTACATATGGACGTCACATCAGCTTCAGTACTGAAATCATGCAGTAAACATGTTAAAATTCAGGCGTGATGGTATGTGGCAACGTTTACAATAAATATATAGAAACACCAGCAATTTTTATTTGAAATGAAGATGTGATCCCACTTGACATAGACGGTCTATTTTTATTGCGTGTTATATAAATGTCGCAGTGACATATCGCATCTCGTGCGTATAACTATTCTTCCAAATGTAATAACCATTGAAAAGCAATGATATATATATTGATGGCATAGCGCAGTTTGATCTAACCACGACGTTCAAAGAATCAGACTAGTATAAGAACTACGACCTGTCTTCAAAACATGTTACGAATAGCATTACTTCCATGCTATGTGTTCAGGGGATTTCCTTACATCAGATAATATGAAGATCAATATATGATTACTGATGGCACGGTAGCATGACATACAGACGGTATTCCCAAAATGGCGTCGATGGCCCCCCACGAGTAAACACAATTTCATGTAAACCGGGCCATCGATTCGCATTTACGCAGTGATGTCATTCCATATGTTAGACGAGTAACATTTCACCTTTTAAAATGCCAACGTTTTGGCATTGTGACATATTTTACCAAGACGTGTAAGCCTTTTCCAACCATTTTAGATTTAACCATATGTTATAACAACACATAACTATTGGAAATGTGACAATTGGCACGAGATTTTTAGTGATGTACTATATAGACAGCCCTGGCCAAGAATATCAAGTGATAATTATTTCAAATAGAACTACGGTTATCACGTTAGAGATCAGATCAGTCCCACGCAAACGTGATCGTATTCAAGCAGAAACTTATCCCGTGCACAAAAGATGACGCACGGTTCATGTTCGTTCAGTACAGAATTACAGGCCAGCGTAGCCAATGCCGGAGTCATATTGCGTGGCAATTTAATCAGTCCAATGACTGTTCCCGTGACACTGTAATAATATTAAGACGTCAAATATTCAGCCAGACGCCAGTGACAGCGGCAGAGAGAATGAATTAGCTATATCATGGCTATATATGGGGGCAATAATAACGCTGATGCATTCTAAAATGCAGGTATATACAGTTACGTGGTACAGTGCGTACGACGTACCCAGATCATATTAGTGGTGCTCAAGGGGTCGTTGTCGTATCAGGCACTACAGATATGTACCCGAGGTACATATATGTATACACAAAGTGTACCAGACTTGTACTACAGAAGACAGTGTACCCTAACCCTAACACTAACCCTAACCCTAACCCTAACCCTAACCCTAAACATACCTCATATAAAAATATAAACGTAATACTAAACAACCTAAAACTACCTCGGGTACATATCTGTAGTACCTGATACGACAACGACCCCATCTGCATTAGTGGTAGTTTGATGAACTATGTCGACAATTACGACCGTAGTTATACGCCCTTGGTTACCGCGTTGGCATAGCATGTGATTATTACCGAAACATCGATCTTACGATCTATCAATTTATGTATCTAAATTTACTGTAGGCCTAACGGAGAAATATCGATACCGGTATAACTAGAGACGCAGTTCGACACTGCTCATGCGAGGTCTGCGCTGGAGGAAGAATAGGGAATGTTGGAGTAGGCCATTGAGAATAGGACGCGATGGACACTATTTGGTAATGAACATAACCATGTTTGTATATTTCTGTACACTCAATTACGGCAAATGAATATTGCCGCGAAATGGCGGGTGCAAGTGTAAGCTAGGTCAAATATGGCAGCGGTATGTATGTATGAATGTATTCACACATCTTCATTCATTCGATCGTCCGTCAGTCCGTCCGTTCGTCCGTCCATCTATCCATTCATCCATCCATTCATCCATCCATTCATCCATCCATTTAGCCATCCATCCGTCTGTCCGTTCAACCGTCCGTCCGTCCCTCCGTCCGTCTGTGTGTCCGTCCGTCCGTCCGTCCGTCCATCCATCCATCCATCCATCCATCCATTCATCCATCCATTCATCTATCCATTTATCCATCTATCCGTCCGTCCGTCCATCCATCCATCCATC
>NW_014577145.1:251659-256540 GCF_000485595.1 Priapulus caudatus | reverse complement strand
CATCCATCCATCCATCCATCCATCCATCCATCCATCCATCCATCCATCCATCCATCCATCCATCCATCTATCCATCCATCCATCCATCCATTAATCAATCAATCCATCAATCCATTTCTCCATCCATTCCTCCATCTATTCATCCATCAATGCATTTGTCAATTCATTCCTCCATCCATCTCTCTATACTTTTATTCACCTTCCAGCCACACGCCTATACACATTTAAACCCATTGCCCATCTTAATCGACAGTAACATATAGCCAGCTGAAAAACGGTGATGAAGTAGCCACTGGACACGTGTGTGCGAATTTATCACCCACGAGTTTTTTTCTCTTGTAGACTCATCACGCGGTTTTCTGCCAAATTCACTGACATCACGATGCGAGTATAAGTTAGTACGAATCTCTAGGTTATTTTGTTCGTATTTTTCCCAGTGGAGTCTGCCGTCGTAACATCGCTGGATTTTCATGGAAGCTATGGATGGATTTATGCATTGCTTGCGTGACCATTGATAGTAACTCATCACTGCCGTCGTGTAATGCAAGACGTCACACAGCGATCCATCCAAGCATGCTGAGCGAGCATGTGTGAAATAGTGCGTGAATCGTCTTAGTGCAGACCAAGACAGATGATATGTCAACTTGAATTTCGTTTTATTTAGACGAATGGCAGATGACGCAAGATCCCCTAATGACCACCTAAGGGACATAATGAATATTGTTGCGACTTCCCAGCGCAAAGCCAAAACTTCCTGGCTCCCTTTCACGTTATTAGTGAGATGTTATTGTTCCACGTAGCCGCGTTTTAAATATTACTATTATGCCCCGTACAGACTACGAATTAGATATGGTATTAAACTAGCTGGCGTCAGACTCGCGCTAAATATTTGCAGTGTGTCCGAGCTAGTAGTCCGTTACGTCTACTTTAGTGGGGACCCTGCTAGTTCTTTCTTACATCAGATCTTCACGAGACTGAGGTGACATCTATTTGGGGGCCACGACCACTGGACCGTGTACCTCTGGAAGGTAAACACTAGCCCGCCCCTTCCCTTTCCCTCACCTTTAACCCATTCATCAATCAACCTCCACTCGATCAAGTGGTGAGTGACTCTGAGGCCCATCCACAAAATCGACATTTCCAAGAAAAGAAACTACAGCTATCCTTGCTCGCTGACCTGTCGCCCACTTGTGCAGGTTTAGAAGGAACTCTCTTAGCCATTGTCGCCAAAAGCAGTCTCCGAGCGTTTGGTGATTTCGCCAGCAATTGTACACAGGATCGCCCACTACACCCTCGGCAACTTGGGAACTCAGGAGAAGAGGAGGGGCTGTTACAAGCTAGAAGTGGGCTCGAGATAGTGGCTCGTCCAGAGAAGTCTCGCGCTCTTAAGTGGGCGACGGTTGATTAGGCCCTCCACCTCAGTTGTGAAGGCCCGTTCTGGTATAATGGTAGGCCCAAGAATAGTAAAACCTCTTCTTGAGGACTGCTTCACTGCCCCCAAAGAATCTTTCAACGTGACCGTTCCACTGGTGGGTGCGTTAATCTACAAACGGATGTTTACGTGCGGGCTGAATCCATTAGGAAACACACACAACGAGGATCCATTGTGGCTGTGCAGACATCTAACATTCCCTCGTCTGACAGAGAACGGATACACGACGTGATGTTGCTTTTCTATGCATCCCCAGCGTAATCCCGAGGTGATCAGCTCTGTATCGGCGAAAGCAAAAGACAGATGTTATGGCGTTCGTCATTCCTCTAGAGGAACCGTCCGATAAAATCGACTCCGGATCGAGCGAACGGCCTTATTGGTTTGGTCAGAAACAAAGGGAAAGCTGCATTGAGTGTTACAAAGGATCAAAAGTGGTGCTGTTTGCATGTGACGCAGTTGAACAGACGGGCTTTCGTTTCGTCAGCCTCGAGACTCCTCATGGACATCAATGTAAGGACGGCGTGGTGGTGTTCACCGCAAACCTAAAGCTCAATAAGCTGCCTGGCTTATCCAGTGACTGACGTCGTGCCATAAGAGGTAATTTCAGCATACACTGCTATACTTGACCTCAGCCAGTCGTTTCTCTAACGGGAGGTCGTCCACTCTGCACAGTTGACCTCTAACCATTAGAAGGTTCTATCGACTTCTCATGGCGGCAATACTCGGCCTTGATTTCGACAACTTATTCCCCACTATGGATGCAGTGTCTGCCATAACTAAAGCTGTGTGTGCCTGCTGGTCTGCTACATGCATCTATGCCTGTCTTTGTGCCCGTCGCATGACCCTGTGCTTGCCTGCTAGTCTGCCGCATGCATCTTGCTTGCCTCCTGGTCTACCACATGCACCTGTGCCAATCGTTGTGTCTGTCACATGTCTCTGTGACTGTCTGCTAAGTGTCTAAGCTGTCTGCTGTGTGCTAGTCTGCCACATACATCTATGCCTGTCTCCGTGTCTGCCACATGAATTTGTGCCTGTCTGCATGTCGGCCACATGAGTTTGTGCCTGTTTGTGAGACTGTTACGTGAACCTCCCCCTGCCTCTTACGTGTCTGTTATGTCGACATGCGCCTGCATACACCGCCTATTGGCACGTCACCGAGTACATTACTACGGTCATGGCATGTGTCAATATTAGAAGAAACGTCGTTAAGCCGACAAGGTGAAATGAAAGCTGTTAATAGCATAATGCCTCTGACTATTCATCTGCTCACCTTACCGTCATTCCTTGCATTTCGTTAGTAATTGCCAATAACGGTTACTAATGGGACTTGGTACACCTGATACGCATTCCCTGTCGGTTATATATCTGCTGCTGCATGGGCGTGGGCAGTAGTTAGGTGTTGTAGTAGTTAGTAATTGAGGTAGTGTGTAGTTAACTAACATAGCTAACCCCTTATGAGTACATTGTAACCAGTCACCTATACTACACTGTGTTTACTCTATCTATCTACCTATCTCTCTATCCATCCATCCATCCATCCATCCATCCATCCGTCTGTCCATCCGTCCGTCCGTCCGTCCGTCTGTCCGTCCGTCCGTCCGTCCGTCCGTCCGTCCGTCCGTCCGTCCGTCCGTCCGTCCGTCTGTCCGTCCGTCTCTTCGTCCCTCCGTCCGTCCGTCCGTCCGTCTCCGTCCCTCGCGTCGTCCGTCCGTCCTCGCATCATCATCCGTCCGTAGCGTCCATAGCCGTCCGTCCGTCCGTCCGTCGTCGTCCGTCCGTTCCGTCCGTCCGTCCGTCCAGTCCATCCATCCATCGTCGTCGTCCGTCAGTCCGTCCGTCCGTCAGTCCGTCCGTCCGTCCGTCCGTCCGTCCGTCCGTCCGTCCATCCATCCATCCATCCATCCATCCATCCATCTATCCACCCATCTATCTGCCTGTGCCGTTCCCCTCTCTTATTTAAGTTACGATATCAAACGTTTGTTAGTGGGTCAGTATGTGTCAAAGAGGTTATAGTTAGTTCTTGCTCAGCTCTCTGGCAACACTCCTTATATAGCTGCTACATTTCATGGCCAGCTACTGTCTGTAGTAATCGCTTCGGAAATACACATAAAATGCTTGCAGCCTCCTCGCTAATAGCTTTAGGGAAAACATACGCGCCAAATTGATTTCTCTCCCGCTTATGATTATCCTCGGTCTTTAAACTGCAAGCAAATCTAGCCTATCACTGCCTACAACATAATAGCGATCGACGCATATATACTGCACGTTGTTAAATCTATGCATTACTTACCGCGTTGCGATAAGCCGGTCTCAGTGCATTAGCATGCGTTTCGTGGTTGGCGGAGAGATTGAAGCAGCAAAGTCGCAAATTGGCATCGTAACGCGATTACGGGAACAGAGCGGCAGTACGCAACGACAGATGCAGACCGTCCAAGAACAACTATAATTGTATATTGCCAAGCAGGTAATGACTTTTTCCTTGATTGCCATATGTAATCAGACGCTCGCTGCTTTCCTTGCTGCCATTACCCCTAACCGCATATAATCGATATATGGAATTTTCAGGCGATGTGTACACGCTCCTTCTTTAGGTCACCGGCAACGGATTTTACAGTATTTCGGCTCGTTCGGCTTCCTGCTGCATTTCGCGAAGAAAAAAAACGATGCTGCGAGTTGAATCCGTCGCTGCTTACTCGCCGGAGTTACTACATTGAGCGTAGATCGGAATGCATAAACGGCGGATAACATGCCACTTTACGTCAACGTGCGGATGTACAACTACATGTATTTTTATATGGCTGCAAAAAATATTGCATTGTAGTTAGTGCAGAGCATGTTACATGCTATCAAATAAAAACTAACATCGCCCGTATGAAAATCAATATTAAAATGGAATGGCCACCACGTAATAGTAATGTAGGGAAAGGGAAGCTTTCAAGTTATATAACTGTAGATGCATGCCTGAGTTTCGCGAAAAGAAAATTTGAAAATGGCGCTCAGGCATTTAAGTCACTCGCTGTTTTTGTGTGATATGAAAACTGTTGCTTTTCTGTTGTACCGGAGCTTATGTAATGCACAAAAACAAACATTTATCAACCCTTGCACTTCATACATACATACATAGATACACATTTCACTAAATTGAATAATTAGATGCAATTATAAATCGATTTTGTATGGATTAAAATATAAATGCAGGGCAATTCGTTTATATTTGAAATGACACCGCATGTGTGGCGTGTTGGCTGTTTATTTGATTTATTGACCGGTGGTGTCTGGCGCTCTCGCGAGATAATTCCGAGAATCATGTGATGTAAACTCTAGCTGCATCGACTCTAATTTTGATTGTCTATATCTGAACGCGGTACATTTTTATATCTGTCTCGCTTTCTCTACCTCTTTATCTCTCGCTCTCTCTCTCTCTCTCTCTCTCTCTCTCTCTCTCTCTC
>NW_014577145.1:240155-251649 GCF_000485595.1 Priapulus caudatus | reverse complement strand
CTCTCTATATATTATATATATCCGTCTTCCTATAGCGCAGTCGGTAGGAGCTCGGTTTCATAATACTCGCTTTCAGAGCTCGGTTTCAGATTACGGGATCGAATCTCAGCTAGGGAAACAAATTTCCCCTTAACTTTTTGACTCTTTAGTATGTACTTCTGCCACTTCAGCGTTAATTTCAAAATTAATTTGTTTTTACTACATATATTTAAAAAAATAGTTAAAATTAAATATTTCATGCAACTGAAAAGAAAACAGAAACAAAAAAACATTTTGGGAAGAAACAAAGAGCGCAATTCTATAAGTGAGCAGGGGAAAAAAGTGCTCAGTTGGTGACCACTTGGTTGAAAGGAAAATACCCCAACATGTATCTATCTATCTATCTATCTATCTATGTATCTATCCATCCATCCATGCATCCATGCATCCATGCATGCATGCATCCATCCATCCATCCATCCATTCCATCCCATCCCATCCCATCCTCTTCTATCCCATCCCATCCCATGCCATCCCATGGGATCCGATCCGATCCCATCGCATCCGACCCCATCCCATCCCATCACATCCAATCCCAAATAATAAAAAATAATATAAAGATAAAAGACATGAAAATAATAATAAATAATTATTGTAAAAAAAATAGTAAAGAAATTTTTTTCAATTTTTAACTTCTTTAAAACTTCATGTAAGTGACATATATTTTAAGGCACGATTTGGTGGTTGTACGGGTATTAAAGTCTGCTAGTGATCTATAAATCATATAGTAACTATTATAACTCTAGCTAAGGCAACATATACGCGGGCGTCCGCACGCACTCACACACACACACACACACACACACACACACACACACACACACACACACACACACACACACACACACACACACACACACAACACACAACACACAACACACAACACACAACACACAACACACGCACGTACGCACGCACGCGCGCGCGCGCGTTCACACACATAATATAAAGATTGCACCGAGAGTAGTAGATTATTGTCGAATTCACTCAACCCAAGATTGTCGGTCTTCTCGTCGTCTGTCATACTTCATTTCATACAGCACCGAAATTCCCATATTACATTTTCCTCTGGCAGACCGTCTCACGACGTTTGCTTCATCGTGCACGAAAATAGACGTGCTGTCAGCGTCGTGACGTATTGATGAGCCGGCTTTAGCAGACGAACCGATGAAGCTGACTTGTTACAGCCTCATGGATGCATAAATGTAAAGGACCGTGTTTGGAAAGTTTCTAAAGAATATAGGATGACAATATCTTAAGGCAAAAAAATTGAAACGTTCAATAATGACACTACTACTACTACTACTACGGCGACGGCAACGGCAACGGCGACTGCTGCTGCTGCTGCTGCTGCTGCTGCTGATGATGATGATGATGATGCTGATGGTGATGATGCTGCTGCTGCTGCTGCTACTACTACTACTACTACTACTACTACTACTACTACTACTACTACTACTACTACTACTACTACTATTACTATTACTATTACTACTACTATACTAATAATGATGATAATTTCAAGCCTTATGATATTTTGCACGAAACCGACGAACTCCGAACCCTTCAACGTGAGTGCTATTAATTATCCCAGCCTGCACCTCATTTCACACTAATGCCACACTCATCGTGCTCGTGTGTAAGTGCATGAGTGTCTGTTCTGATGCGTGAGTGCATGTGTGTGTGTGTGTGTGTGTGTGTGTGTGTGTGTGTGTGTGTGTGTGTGTGTGTGTGTGTGTGCGTGTGCGTTCGTGCGCGCACGTAAGTGTGTGCGTCCGTGTGTGAATGAGTGTGCGCATGACTTCAGCGTTGAATGAAACTTTTTCTCGTATTTCTCGATTCTCGCCCATCGTCGTTTCGTACTCTAACCGTGACGTACGGAAAATCATTACTTTCTCGCGGCGACGATCCACGAACCGCTAGTCAATTGCAGGCTGCAGAACGCGGCGCCAGGTTAAATCAAGATCAAACCGAAACGGCGCGCACATATCGCGTGTTTCGCACCAGAGTTCGCACTATATATATACGCTAGGGACAATTTTGAATCATTCCGTTAGCGCTTAAGTAACGGATTGATCGAGCGATGGCGTGACTCTGACTGTTGGGTAATGTTACTATAAGATATGCTATAGAGATGAGTCTACCGGCCGTGTAAACCATTTTTAACACAATGGCGGGTAGAATTACACGTTAAATTACATGATTGATTAGCAGATGGCCAGAATCAAAGCAGTATAGTAAAATTAAATGTGCACATAATGCCGACCGAAAATGCTATCTTCTTTAATTCAGCTTGCTATTATCGAGAAAATGACATGGGCACAGGCACGTAGGATATAATGCACATGATACAATGATACAATGATGTAAAATATTATAAATTATAAGTCGTAAATTTACCAAAATTATTAGTTTGTTCAACTCTACATCCTGATTCACTAGTCTCACTATGCCGCTATGTCCGTACACTGAACTTTCTATACACGATTGCTTTCATCTCGTATTGCACGTGAACGTGACGATTCGAAGGTGTGCTTTTGTTAAGGTTATAAATAGCGCGCGTGTTCCTGCAGTAACGACTAGCGCGTTCAAAGGATTCCGATACGAGAGGTATTCACGGAATCTCTTCAAAAACATTCACGAGCTTCATTCACCGATGTCAGTTGCGCTCATAGGGTTTATGTCCCCCAGGGTACTGCCGGAACGTACCCTGGGTACGGTAACTATTCGATATGGTTACGGTTAGGGTTAGAGTTAAGGTTAGGGTTAGGGTTAGGGTTAGGAAGTAGGCGTAGGCGACTCCCTAGACTCGTTAGTGGAGTAGGTGAGGTACGGTCCGGCATATTAGATAGTACCAGGATACGTTCCGGTATACCGGACCGTACCCAGGGTACGTTCCGGCAGTACCCTGGGGGACATAGACCCTCTCAGCCTCAGTTGCATCCCTCGCATATTCAACGCTCCTGCAGCTATAGATAGACCAAAGCTTACGTATACGAGTTATAAGAAAAGTAGGAAGATGTGCATCTCAATAGAAACTCTTCGGATAGGAAAGGAGTTTTTTCTTAGCTATGATAACAACGTCTTATTGACGATGTATCTATTTTTCCCATTTTAAAAATGTTCTTTGATGTACAAATATTTATTCTAATAACCACTATCGGCAGGATTCCTAACCAGCCCGAACAACTAGCGACCATTTTCCTCCACTTTACCATAACACGTGCAATCACGTAATCAGGCACACACCACTTTATTCGTGTTAAGAAGAACCGGTCAGATGTTATAGAATTATAGATACAATTATAGAACTAGCTAGATATCGTTAGCCTTGAAACTCGTGCTTACAATGTTTAATACATGGAGTGTCGATATACATTTCCAGGCATTATCCTCGATAATCGAATGCAACCGAATGATATCACGTACAGTTGTACTGGTTATAGGTTGCGGAGATGAATAACGTACTGTTTTAAACGCACGGATACAATCCGAAATTACGAACTATGAACTTAATTGCGACCGTAAATGATGGGGTTAAGCTCAGCAGCCGGAAAGGCAGCAGCCGGAAAAACACGGGTCCGAAGTCCCTGCGCGCACACGAACACGTGGCAAGCGCCTAGCTGGCGACATTCATAAAACACTCACAAGTGTCGGCGATTCGGGAGATGATTTTATTAGCGAATATAGACACAAATTTATAAAGTGCTAATAGGAAATGCAGCTAATCGCCTATGCAGCGCAATATCGCTGAACGAAATAGCACCCTCGCGTACCGTTTTATTGCCGCTATATTTCTTTTGCGTGGCAACGGTAAATTGGTTGCCACGTTGAAACAGTTTTAGCCGAGAGCAATACGCATGTGACATTTAGCGAGCTTGCCTAATTATTGCACTGTAAAACGGATCGTCTATCGGTAGCCCAAAGGCTGTAAACCAGATCCTGTGAAACCAGTGTACTGTCACGCGCGTAGACGATAAAGCAATAAACGTCGGTAATCTGCGAACACAGCGTTCGACCTTTTAATAAAATGGAGCCCCGGACAACGGTGCTGTACGTACAACGAATCGCAACGTTTTAAATTATTTCAGTGTTTATTATTATGTTATTACAACATAATAGTTTTCGAAAAGTTGATTATGATAATTACCATTGTGCCCCCGGCAACATATTTATCGATCAGCGTCGACACGCCAGCTGTGATCGCATTATACCGACCGTCGTTACGCGTACGGTCAAGTTGAAATCAATAGAGGATTTAGGGAAGCTGGCAACGATGACGCTTTCAGATCAGCCATCATGTCTCGGGCGATGGTAATGCCATTGCTGACTGTGTAAATTCGCATGAGCGTAGGTTGTCAGGAAACTATCCCGGCGGGGTAAATGTGTCACATGTGTCTACATTGAAGGCGGCCAATGGGGGCCCTCGGTCGTACCGAGAGTAATTTGAGTTGGATTCTAAAGGCAAATACTTACACATTAAATAAGTTCATTTGGTTGGTAGACTAATATATATAACAGGGTTAATGTACACTCAACCGTGAAAATTTGAAACGTACCGCTTACGTTTCGCCTCCTGCCAGAAGGCTTTCTCAAAGCTAACTTAGTTTTGAGAACTAACGAGAACTAACTTTGAGAACAAAAAGTTAGCTTTGAGAAAGCCTCCTGGCAGGAGGCGAAACGTAAGCGGTACGTTTCCAATTTTCACGGTTGAGTAAAAATTAACCCTGTTATATACAAATACTTACAGTTCTTACTTAGACACAAACAAACTCTTCTACCCGCATAGCTATACTGGCATTATAATAGCGGGTCACGCGTATGCGCATGGATACACCTACGCGCATTGATATATACAAGTTCTTGCTAATTTCAATGACATACCGAACGTTCCAATATCCACATGTTATCAAGAGCGTATATTAAGAAGGCTTCTTAATACGCTCTTGATGTTATCTTGATCAAGACAAGAGCCATTAATACATTCATTGGAGTAACGATTGATTTTATTGCTGCATAGTTTAATCAAACTTGCAATATTCAAAACTAGCCTATTCTCCTATAGCCAATTCCAATCTTCTCTCTGTTTTTAACAAAACTTTAATCTAATTACATGAAAATAAAACTCGCGTCAAATCTTGCAGCCGCAGCAACGCGTGTAGATGCCAATTCCGCTCTAGACATATCCTGTCAAGAACATATAAGCCCTCAAGGGTTTCTACGCTTTTGATCCAGTCTAATAACACTATTTTAATAAGTCTGTTTACAGTGGGTTTATGCTTGCGCAGTAACACACACACACGCACGCACGCACACACACACACACACACACACACACACACACACACACACACACACACACACACACACACACACACACACACACACACACACGACGACGACACGACACGACGACGACACACACACACGCGCACACGCCACGCACGCACGCACGCACGCGAAACCGGCACGCACGCACCAGCACGCACGCACGCACGCCACAGCACGGCATACTGAGTAGAGAGAGCAAGAGAGCGGGAGAGAGATTCTCACGCATACACACGTTTATTAAAAGAGAGAGAGAGGAGACCAGAGAAAAGAGCGGGACAACGGAAAAGAGAGAGAGAGGGGGTTGAGCAGCGAGAGAGGGGGGGCGGGAGGGGAGAGAGAGAGCGAAAATAAACGAAAATAAAATCAGATATCCTCGTTACACTATATTGTATAAGCGCCGGCTGTTCAGCAATGGCGCGTTGCTAGGGTTTGTCGTCAAATGATTCCAGATTCGTGCCGAACATTTTAACTTCATCAGACACGTTTGAGGTGACAAAGCACAAAGCTAAGTGCCACGCTCCATCACGTTGCCAGGAAGCGATGCATCAACGTACAAACGAGCGCCAAAAGACGCGCACGGAAATTGGCTTCGACAGCCATACGTCACCACGTAACCTCAGTGTGCACGCCTCCAAATTTAACAAACGAGGCTTATACTAATCGCCTGGAGTAACGTAGCATGTCCTTGGCAAACGTCGAATTGATGCATGATGTTGGCGCATGCGCAGATGACGCACGCCGACATGTTTTTTATTTGAGTTTCACCTGCTGTAATCGTGCACTGCGTCACATATAAAGACCATAAAAAACATAAAGACATACAAACTATAGGCTGCGTGAAATTAGAGCGGTTTTAGTCAGTGCGATTTTTTTCGTCGTATTTAAAGCTTAATCTTTGTCGAACAAGCTGTTCTTTGAAAATAGAATAATACATATAAGCTCTCTACCTTGACCGTAGGACGATACGATGACGAACACGATAAAACATACGTGATATGAGGAGTCTATCAATAGATTATATAATTTATTTAATATATTATTATTAACGTTATTATTAACGTATTATTTAATTAATATTGATAGACTCCTGGTGATGTATAGACCAAATACTGGCCGACTACACCCCTTTTTAAGAGCTACCTTTAGTGCTCGGCGGTGGCCTGCAACAGATTGCTCTACCTATTTCTTTACCAAAGAATGTGAGAATGTGCCATTCTCGTCTTTATTTGCTACCACGATATTTAGGCACTTTCACATGATTCGTTATCATTTCTTTAAAAAGACCGCACGGATTTCTTAGACGTTACGCACTCTTAATGTTCACATACTTTCCTCATAGTACGGCCCATGCATCTCGCTAGCCAACATGAAAAGACCCTTCACTCATACTCGTGCCTATGCATTTTCGTTCGCTGCCTCGCGTCAATTCCAATCACCGTCAACAGAAAGTCGAAGCATTGTAATTTCTATCCTCGGCCCAACATCTGGCTCAATGGGAGCCATTGGAAATCTCCAGGGATTTTTTGGTGGTTACGGCAAAACCATGGGGTCTGATATGCGACTTCTGAAACCGGCCAATTACATAGAGCGATTGTCAGCATTCTATGCAATAATTCGTGCTTGATGGGTCGTACGTTGGCTCATTGACTACTGCAATTTATGTCATCCTGACTTAATCATATTAACGTACTAGTAGGGCACGACATTGCCTGGGTTGCTTTTACGACCAGAATATGATATGTTCATGCTTTAGCAGAAAGTACTAGAGTAAGAAATGTTACTTCAGTAATGCAGTAGTAGAGCAGGGAGTTTTCAAAGGAGAACAAAATTATGGCGTAAAAAACTAAGAAAAGAAAAGACTGCTAAGAAAACTGCAATTGCACAATGTTAATGGAACAGAGAGTAACGCAAGGAAACGTAACGTATATAATAAACGTAACATGTGGAGCTAACATGAATCAACACAATTTAACGTAATTAACCACGAGAGTGGACAAGGAAAGGATATTATCGAAATATCGTATGGTAACGAACATCTTATTGGGTGGACGGAAATAATTAACACCAATTTAATAAATACGGTAGTAGAGAAATGAGAGTTTAAGCTGGCGTACACTCTAAAACACACAGCTGTTACAAGCGACATATATAGTACAATTAACCCGCATACAGTGCTATTATAGCGTTAGTTTTTACAGTCCATAATTAGCACGGCATGAAAGGGTAGTACAGTATAGGCATTAATTGAACAATAGTAGTATTGTAATATGTATTGAAATATGTAGAACACAAGGGTGAACATAACGAAATACAACGTAAAGTAACTTAATGTACCATAAAAAATAATCGTAACATAAGCGAGGTTATCAATGTAATCAAGAGCTAATAATACCTATTATTAGCTCTTGATGTGATGAATTAGCACGAGGCTATATTAGCATGCTGAAGAACATAAAATAGTATTGCAACAAGGACAGTATATAATTGTTACATCCGTGGATAGAAGTGCGTTTAATGGAAAACATGCACATATTAATCATAACATATCGCCGTAACCTGGCTTACAATATTATAGGATGATGCATGGCAAAGTAAATTATTGCAGACAGACTATATACCTATAGCATTGGTGACAATGATTAACTATATCATAGCGTACCTTAACGGTGATAGTGTGCAAAGAAATGATATTATAAAAATATCGATAAGAATATTTTGATTTTTATGGAGTAGATGGACGAAGTTCGCCTTTCTGTTTCTCTTCGTGTACTGCTTGGCCCGAGCCGCGTTGTTAACTTGTTACTATGGCTACATACCCCGGATGGTAGATGATTGGCCAATTCTGTTTTTCCGCGTTTCTAAAGATTCTTTTGTTGTAAATTGACTTCTTTAGTCTAAACCCAGGCCGGGTAGGTATATGCAGTTCGCGTGATTTTTTTCCCTAGGATAATCAAGAACATAAGGTTCTAGTGAGCGCTGCCATTGGTTGATACAAATCACGTGCCTCAAGCTCACGCATGATATTGTAATTGGTTTGGTAGTGTAGGATGGTGGTCGGATGAGATCCGATTCCAGAGACAGACATTGCGCTCATATTATAGATAAGCATAAATATGTCATTACATTAGTAAAGCGCGGAGCAATATAAATCACACCAAGAGCTAATAAGCCAGCTCGCTGCAGAACTGGCTATTGCAAATCGACTGAAATTAACAAATATGCACTAGCTCTCAGCAGCAGGCGCACCCGACTTCGCAGGATCAAACACCGTAAGCGCAATTTACTTTCGCGTCTTTCGACGTACTAATATCGCATATCCTCTAGCTTTCACAGTCTGGATTGGTCCAGCGCGTCCTTACTGTCGCGATATACTGGCAACCGCCATGCTACTACAGGCTAACGTAGGGGCGGGCCGTAACCATGGCAACATTATAGCGTGTTGTTCTGTCTATCTGTTTTTTCCGTGGTGATAATAACTGATAGTGATAACTGACAAAACTAAAATACACGTTGACAGTACGCTTAGAAATAAACAACGAAATCCATATATGGCCTAGATTCGACCAGCGCTTCTTGCACATACACATCTCATACATCGCTCATCCTCGCCAATTGAATTCATCTCATTCGTAAAAACGTGGTCAATGAGTAATGAGTATATATAAGGGAAATACATAAACTTGGCGCCGAAAGGCGATAGGTTGATGTTGAACGGGACCAATCCAGGCTGTGGAACTCAGATATTGGGGGGCCTTAGCGCACTAGCTCGGCTCAGAAACGTGGTTGGGACAAGCGGTTGGTCTCCAAGCAAGTAAGTATAGCTGATAACCAATGAGTAGTATTATATGATTAGTATAACATCGTTTAAACTACGCGAGTTAAAATGAACGGTTTTGTACATGTTGTTGTATCGTATTGTATTGCTTTGTATTGTATCGTATTTATCGTATTTATTGTATTGTATTATTTGTATTGTATTGTATTGTATTGTATTTTGCTATTGCCAATGTATCTATTGTATCTGTATTGCTATTGTATTGTATTGTTATCTGTATTGTATTGTATTGTATTGTATTGTATTGTATTGTATTGTATTGTATTGTATTGTATTGTATTGTATTGTATTGTATTGTATTGTATTGTATTGTATTGTAAGTAATTTGGTTAATTTGGTACTATGCTACGCGTGACTCCACGCCTAACCAGGTCTAACGATTATTTCCAAACCAAGTCACCGATGGTAACAATGTTCTTGTTGGAAGGCTAACGGAATGTCTGTATATGTCGTCATCGTCACTAGTGTCTGCATTACTGTTACTGTTTATACCGCTGCTGTATATTTGACGACACATGATAAGTAAATCTATCGACATGATTGCTTTTTTCGTTTTCTATCCGCTGGTGAAATTTATTCATAATAAGATTTACACGCACGTGTGCATTCTAACTGTGAAACGACCGTTTCATTGATAAATCGGAAGACTAGCTCTATATGGATCAAGAGCTCATAATAGAGATCTCTCCATTATGAGCTCTTGATATGGATGCATCGTAATTAGAAATACTCGTGTTACAATTATTTATATAAATTTAGCGTTATATATATAGGTTTTTTTTCAGGCAGCCATCGTACAGCTATTGCAGTTACATATGTCGGCCTCCTTGTAATGTACCAGAAATATTTCCAGAGTATGCGCGAGCCTGCATGTGCGCGCGTGTACGCGTGTACGAATGAGTGGACGCGTGCTTGTGCTCGCACGTACGTATGTCTGGTGTGCGTGTTAGAGCGCGTGTGCGTACGCGTGCGTACAAGCGATGCATATTTCCTTGCATGCGATGAATGTAGTGCGATTTCTACAATCATGATACCAATCCAAGTCCAGTAAGAACAATCAACCGTCGTATTACAAGATAAAATCTTACCCGTCTGATTATCTAGATGGAACGATAGCGAACGAATTATCATCTAAATGCTTCTCAAGGCAATGATTTAACTGCACACAACGAATTGTAATGGGTATCGATGTTGTGGAATCAATACCAACACTAATGTAGCGGGCAGCCAGAGCGAAATCCTGCACAGATCTACGGCCGGTGTGCATCCCGACCTAATTCATAGGAAGTGCGAGCAATCGCAGAAACTGCATGTCAACGTGCATTATGCATGACCAACCACGACGAGGGGCAAATTGAGCCCCGGCCTAGTTAATGATGGTGCCCTCGGGTGACGTATCAGTGGTGTGTGCGGTAATATGATGTGTAAAACACGAGTATGAGCTATATATATGCTGCTGTGGCGCATGCATAATCACATCACTGTCAGTCAGATCTGTGGTTACGGCGAAGCAATTGCTTTCTTTGCAGATTAGCGCTGGAGGGGGTGGAAGTCGTGGCGACACTCCCGCCCGGACCTCACCAACCCCGCATCCACAGCTCTAACGAACGCGGCACCACGAAAGGTTTGACTCGCACATGTCCACAACATCTAGGTCATAAGCGAACCACCGGCTATATGCCATCTATGACTTTTGTAGTCATTTCACGTCGTGTCCCAAAGCACACTCATGCGCACACACACTGGCAAATGGATAAATGTTGATGCAGTCGTGTGCTTAATAACTTCATTGCTAGAAATCACAGTTGGGGTTTACGACTTACGTCTTTACGCCAGTGTGGCTAAGCTTTATGATAAGAAAATGTGTCCGTCACACTCACTAGAGGGGATCAAGATCACGCGGGATTACGGAGGGGGGGGAAATGGTTGGATGTGCATAGCTATAATTGTTTTTCGGTCTACATGATCATCACGGACAAATCATGAGGCATGAAGACTCTATAGAGGGCTTCTGAACGAATTTGACATACACAGCGCCTATGTAGCTCGAACACATGCATATCGCTGTTCGACACAAGAAGCTGTTGCGACAAAATGTCGTATTCGTCGTAGTGGCAGAGGGGACACGTTGGCTGTGCGATAGCAATAGCAGTCTGTGATGTGCATGCATGTGTGACTATTTGAGAGACGATGGCATGAGGAGAGAGAGGGAAGAGCGATGGGGCGAACAAACGAGCGAACGAGAGAGAGAGAGAGAGAAAGAGAAAGAGAAAGAGGAAGAGAAATAGA